>NC_046299.1:28729924-29032954 GCF_004115265.2 Rhinolophus ferrumequinum | reverse complement strand
GAGAGCCATCTTTGGGAATTCTGCCCAAAATGTTAGAAAAGTCTGCTGAATTGGTAGGAAGTAGGCAAGAGCTGCTGTGGCCTCTGTGATCCCAGTAGGCGACTGATGGATGCCTGAACCAAAGCCAATGAGAAAAAAGAGTCAAGAAGCAAAGACAGATGCCCAGACACGTTGGTTGGGTACCTGGATCCTGGTGTGCCTCAAGATAGATCCACCTACTGGAATTTTTGCTCACCTAAGCCAGTACATTTCATTTTTCCTCTGTTTATCCTTCTTCCCCACCTCCCCCTCTATGCAGTACTCCCTCCTCCTCTCCTTTTCCCCTCCTTCTCCTTCTTTTTTGTTTGTTTAATTTCGAGTTGAATTCCTGTTTGTCGTAACCAAGACTCCTGACAATTATACTCTCCTATCTCCGTTTTCTCACCTGTAAAATGAAGAAGATATTAAAGCTAAAGGTGCTGCTCACATTTTACAGAGCTTGTTGCGAGATTTAAATGAGTCAATGCACATCAAGTATTTGTCACATAATGAAGGTCCATTAATGCTACCTATTATTTTGAAGGAGTTAGGAAAAACTGAATTCAGAAAAATCTCATTCCCCACTCCCCCAAAAAGAAAGAAAAAGACTGCTCCTTGCATAAAAATATAGAGACTAGGCTCCTATAATGCAAGTTATGAGAAAAGAGAAAGCTCTGTGTCAGCAACTTCCCCCAGGAATTCAGAGTTGCTATTTCTTCATTCATGGTCAGGCCTAGCAGCCAGCCCTGTCCCCCATCTCCTTGCTGTGGGAGTCACCGATACCCAGCTTTTCTGACATACTTACTCCCTCAGGGTTCCTCTTCCATGCGAGGTGATGCTGAGCTATGGAAAAACGTTTTGTTGGCAATTGTCAGAAAGAGCAGGAATTGCGAGAGAGGAGGAGAAAGGGTAGGTGAAGTGGTTGGCAGGACAGAAATGGCTGATTTTGCAATGCAGTTTAGAGAGAGGGTAAGTAAACTAGGAGAAAGTTAGCGTAGCGAGGCCTTACAACTTCATTCTTGCATTGGTTATAGGAAAGAAAGGATACAGTGCCTGCACCCAGAAAATGCTCAGTTCCCAGGCTGCTTGTTTTTCCAGAGGGTTGGGACTCTGACAAAGCCAGGCCAGAGGGCTCTGAGGTTAAGAAAAACATTAGCACAGAAGGAGCAAAATTCATATACAAACTCACTTTACTGGATTAAACAGAAAAGGGCATTATGTAAATCACAGGGTCTCTGAGGGGAGGGTCAGAGAATCAGTCACGGAGACGTCTCAGTCTGGAAAAATGTTCTCACTGTGGGTGCTGCTCCAGTGGAGTGCACTCCAGGGCACAGACACTGCTCAACTCACACCGTTATGCTGGCCATTGGATGCCAGAAACCCACAACGGAGCCCTAAACCCTTACCCCAAAATGGATTCTATGCAGCCCCGGCTTCCTCACCTGCAGGCCAAGTCTGTCATGGGTGTCTGATTGGCTAAGCCTAAGGTACAGGCACTGTTGCAAGGGGGCTGGGAAAGCCAGTATCAAGCCTTTGACCTTGGGGAGGCAGGACCTACAATGTTGGACATTTCCCAGTCGCAGAATGGGGTTCAAAAGGGCATCCGTCAAATACGTACACATCCCCCAGCAGTGTTTGTATATTGTATGTATGTGTATCAAATAGGCATATAATCCATGTCTCAAGGTGCCATTTCCAGGGTGCTTTTTCATCAGTAAAAATCCGTACCATCATGCAAGCCCCACCAGCAGCAGGAGCCCAGCCTCCTCATTTGGGTGTCACTCTGCCCCTCAGAGTTCAGATGGCAGCTCCAAGTACCATCTGGTCACTTCTGTTCTGTGGGGCTCTGTTCCTGCAGGTAATTATTGCCCCTCCCCCGCCAGATGTGGACTAAGATCTCTTAATTCCCTTCCTTCTGAAATAAAGAGCTGACACACTTCTCAGAGACAGACCAGGCCCATGGGGGAAAGACACTGTCCCTAATGCACAGAGAAATTGGCTCTCATTTGTGACATCCTCTCCCCTTAGGACTCAACTCTGGTTTTCCCTCTGCAGAAACAAAGGCCTATTAAGGCAGCTCTAAAGATGAATTCAGCCTTCAAACTCAGGATGCAAGGACAGCAGTAATTTCTTTTTTTAAGTCTTGTCCCAGATGAAACCCCATTTTTCAGGAGAGAGTTGAAAAGCTGCTCTAATGCGTTTCTCCTTTAGAAAAGCCCAGAAAGCAGACCAACGGCAATGCCCCAGAGCAGTTCTCCGCCCCACACTACCAGGTGACAGTGCCTGATAGAAGCCCCACAGGCCTGGACAAGGGGCGGTGAAACTAGGGGTGGAGAACGAAGCTCTTCTTCCTCAGCTTTCCCAAGTCTCCCCTTCCCCTTCTAGTGATTTCCATGCACTACCTGTGTTTGCCCTGGTCCCCGCTCCCCCACAACTCATTTCTCTACGTCACTCAGTGCTTGTCTGTTGAATGCCTGACCAGCTCCTCTGTGCATTCGGCTTGGGTCTCCCAGGAGAAGCACGACATTTTGCTTCTTCTATCTCCCACGACATTTTGTCCAAGACCCCTTTGAAATATTTACTTTACGGACCCATATTTATCTTTGAGTTATGAGTTTCCCTTTAGGACAGGGACAATATGTCATTTGCTACGGAGTCCTCAACAACTGGCAGAGTGTTTATCAGTGTTTTTGAATGGGAAGAAGGAAAGACGGTTGGATGGCTGGCTAGCTGGCTGGACAGAAAGACACCCTAACTTCCAGGGATGATGGTCACTGTAGCCAAATGCCACCAGGGGGCAGTGTGGAGCAGCTTTGCAAGGCCTCCCCAGACTCTTCTACCGGACCCTGGCGGGCAGATTTTCTGGACATTATTTTGTCCAACATTTTCATTTGTGACAGGAGTTGAGCCCCCAGTGGTCACTGGCTGTGCCCAGGGGCATACAGCTCCTGAGCTGGGCTTTCCAATACCCTTTCCATTATAGTACACCCATAAACCCAGTTCCATAGGCTCTGAGGGCCCCAGTGCTGCCATTGTCCCCTGAAGCCCTTTTTGGGAGGCCACGCATTGGCTGCTTGCTGGCTGGTGAACATGTGCAACACAGAGGAAGGGGACCACTGAGTATGCCATTCAGGACCTAGTGCGTCTTCCCAGGCCCTTAGCAGGGTCCAGGCTTTGGTGACATGGGCCCTCACTGGGTTCCCCCTTTCTCTGACATGTCTTTTCTCCTTTTTTGCGACATACATCACCTGAGCTCCTATTTTCCAGGAAAGGAAGCACTCCATGCCCAGAATATATCCTACACCAATTATCCTTCTCCTCTCAAAATTTACTTCTTTTGTATACCATTTCCTCTAGCCCTGCGTTTTAATTTCTTCTGTCTCTTTGTATGTGTGTTTGGGAGTGGGGCGGTTGTTGGGGGAGAATACTAGTATGGTGATGGCTGTCCACACATTTTCACAGCAGGTTCCCAGAGGACCATGCCTGAGATAGCAAAGAGAGAGATCTAGAGACACACAGAACCTCAAAATTTCCTTTTCAATCATTTGTCTATTTTCTCAATTATTTTTAAAAAATTTTAAGCATCCGCTATGTGTCAGGTGCCAAAATAATAACACAACCTTGCATTTACTACGTCCTTCCTACGTGCTAAGCACTGTGCTAAGGCCTGACGTTCATTATCTTGCACAAGTCTGTGAGGGAGGTATTATTAATTCCATGTTATAGGTGAGGAAACAGAGGTCTAGAGAAATGATGTCATTTGCTCCAAGGGAGCACAGCCAGTGAGCTACAGAACCAGGAATCAAACCTTGGAGGCTGCCACCCAAATGATCAGGCATTTCCAGCAAATGTCCATTGTTGGGCTCGTGGTTGCTCATGTCAGGACCCTCCCCAGAGCCTGCACCTCTGCAGGCAGCCGCAGAGTGGTTAAGCACACAGCCCTGCGGGGGAAGGGATGAGCAGGAGCAACAGCTATCCCCAGGCCTGGGTTTCTGGCCATTTACATGCGTTGTAGCAATGTGGCTCCTGGGGTGGGATTCCAGAATGTTCCCACCAAGTCCGATTCTACAACGTTACTCTGTGGGGGACTCAGCGTCACCTCAAAGCTACAGTTCAGAGAAGAGCCCCTCCAAGTTCACTGGGATGAGGGTCTGCTAGATTGGGGCCTAACAGGCCATGGGAGCTAGATCCTGTCCCTTTGTGATGGTGAGCTCTTCTGCGGCTTCATCTGTAAAACAGGTGCCTATATACTACTTGTCTGGAGAGCTGTCCTCAGGATGAGATGAGAGCATGAACATGAGAGGGTTTTTAATTGCAGAAGCCTTTTCTTGTATAAGTCCACGTGTCCCATTGCCAGGACCCAGGATGGTGTGCCCTGACTGAGTTCTCCTGGAGGCCTAGAGCAAGAGTGCCTGGCCTTCAGGACAGCACAGGTCAGGATAATTTTTTTTTTCTATTATAAATCTCAATGTCACTTAAGATCTCAACATTTTTACATACAATTTTTTTTTTTTTTTTTTGTAAATGACTGCCACAAACACTGTCCTAAAATAAAAAGACGTGGATGTATTTAGCCTTGTAAAAAAACTATGTGGTCTATATTTTTCTCATTTCACATCAGACCAGTGGAGACTAAGGCAAGGACTGGTCTCTGGGAGCCATTGCTGGAGACTTATAGGTGTGTCCTTCCCTTGCAGCCAAGCCCTGGGCAATAAGAGATGGGCTAACTACATCATGGACATTGGGAGAACTAAAGGTCAGGATTAAAAAGTAATGTCCCAGAAAAAAAAAGTTAATGCATATTACAAAATAGTGTGTGAGCCATGACCCCTGATTCGTAAAATACCCATCTGCCTACAGACAGCCTCAGATGCACGAAAACAACAACGATAACAAAAGCAAAAACAAAAACAAAACACCAGAAGGCTATACAGCAAAATCCCACGGGGTTGTCTTTGATGGAGAATAACGGTTATGTTTATTTTCTCTGAATTATTTCTTGCTTTTCCAAATCTTCCTGTTTTGTAATCAGAAACATAGAACGAATAAATTAAAATAAAAAATGATGCAAGAGGAATCATGCAACGTACTGGGTAAGACCTTGGCCAACGGTCTCCTTGGGACAAGCGGAATTTCAGTGAAGCCACAGCTTGTACTGCCGCAGGCTCTTCTGGGCTTGTGCTGGCGTCACTCACCTCCTGTCCTCATGTTTCCAGGGCTGAGCTTGGATTCTGGCGTGCGGGACGTGCTCTATCGGTGTGTCCTGAATGGACCGCTTTCCTTACTAGGCTGGCTCCTGGCCGAGATGGGGCCAGAGAAAAGCTGCCACTTAAATAGAAATGGACCATCCCTTTCTGAGTTTAAAATTTTGTATTTGAAGGCTTTATTCCCTTTTTCCTTGGGAGAATGGAACAAACGGATCCCTTTTATGAGTTTAAGCTCCTGTCTTAGAGGCAGTCTGACTGCCATTAAAATAAGGCCATCTTTAAAACAGCAGGGCTTGGGAAGTGTGGGTCTTCCACCGATTAGGCATCTTGGTGACTGGCAAAAGGAACTAATTCTGGCCAATTTAAGCGGGAAAAAAATGCATTGGAAAGGCTCCTGGTAACTCACAGCTTGGACAGGAAAACTAGAGCCCTCTGATGAAATGGTCAGGACCCAAGAACAGTCAACCTGTAGGGACCATTGCTGAAGACCCTTAGTCTTATCTCCTATACAGTCCTAAGTTTTCTTATGATTTTGAATCGACATGTTCACTGTGGGGGTTAAGAGCTTGGGCCTGGGAGCCAGACAGCCTGGTTTCAGACCACACTTACTAGGACCTTAGCCAAAGTCCATGCCATCTCTATGCTCTGTTTCCACATCTGTAAAATGGGAATAATAAGAGTATCAAATTGCATTCATTACCTTTTGCTGTGAAACAAATTATCCCAAAACTTAGTGGCTTAAGACAACAATAAGCATTTATTTATCTCTCAGTTTCTGTGGGTCAGGTATTCAGGAGCAGCCTAGCTGGGTGACTCTGTCATGAGGTTTCTCAAGAGGTTCAGTCAGAGGTGGGCAGGGTGTGCAGTCATCTGAAGGCTCAGTTAGGGCTGGATGATTTGTTTCCAAGGTGGCTCACTCATGTATGTGGCTGGCAAGTTGGTGCTAGCAGTTGGCAGGTGCCTCAGTTTCTCCCTGTCTTAGAAGCAATCTAGAGGCTGCTTGGGTATCCTCACAACATGGTGGTTACTACCTCCAAGTGATACCAGAGAGAGAGCCAGACTGAAGCTATACCCTTTGTATGACCTAGCCTGTGAAGTCACATCACATCACTTCTGCTGCATTTACTCGTTAGATAAAAATAAGTCCAGGCCACAGGTAAGGGGACGCGAATTAGGCTCCGCCTTTTGAAGGGAAGCATGTCAAAAAGTTTGCAGCTCCATTTTATTATAACCCCCACAGTACCTCATAGGATTGTTACGAAGATTAGATGAGTTAATACAAGCAAATGCTTAAAACAGTACCTGGAATATGGTAATTATCACATAAGTGTTCAATTGCCATTATTATTGTTATTATTACTATTGCTGTTATTATTCTCCCCTGCCCTGCCAGTCCACTTGCTCCTCACTGTTCTTACTTCCCAAAGTTACCTCAAAGGTGGGGGCTCATCCCTCCTTGACTTATTGGCCCCTAAGACCCATTCAGGGAAGCAGGGGCTTCTTTAGAACTAGCCCCACCCTCTTTATCTGCCTCAGGAAATCAACTTTCGTCACTAGGACTCCAAGCATGGTGATCAGGCCTGGCACCCAGCATGAGCGGTCAGCCCCCCTTTGTACATCTTAGTCCTCACAGTTGCTACAAGGCTGACCCTTGCTCTCCTCTCTTCATCTCCCCGGCAACAATGAGCTGAGGAAATTCCCCAGGCAAATGATTGGCTTGGTGGGACACACTCTTGACCACCCGGTGCCTCAGGGTGACAGGGCCTGGGGGTGGCCTTCGAGGGCTTGAGCAGAAACCGCCAACAAGTGGGAGGAAGGTCCAGTGAGACAGGCCCTTGCTGCCACAAGCCCCCAAGCCCCCATACCACAAGGCAGAGCCACAGCGAATTGATGTGCAGCCTGCTCCCTGCAAAGGACGCCCACCTGAGGGGCACACATGGGAGCTGAGACCCAGCCAAGCCCTGCTTGCCAAGCCTGGAGCCCAGGCTGCAATCACCCTGAGGGAGAGCTGCCTTTTCCGAATGCTTTTTCTGCTCAGAGCTGGCACGTTTTTCTAATTAATGCAAAGCATTGCATGTGCTAGTTGTGGCTGGGCCACTTCACAACCAGGTGGTTGATCACTCATTCCAGTTGGGTTTAGCTTTTTCATTTTCCAGTTTCTTCTTGGATTTCTTTCTTTGGGCTGATAGATAGACTGTGGACAGTAGAGGTGATTCCATGCTGAAAGCACACGAAAGCACTTGCCCTTCCCCAGGCTCTCTTCGGCCTCCCCACTTTTGCATGTGCTGGAACTCCTCTCAATGCTTTTGCTCCCTGGGAACACTGGGGCCTTTTGAAGAAGGAGCACAGGGAGCCTTCTTCCTCAGAGTACAAGCTGGCCCTCCCTTTACCCCACGGCCTGGCTGAGGGGGTTACTCAGCTGTGAATGCTCAGGGCAGTTGGCCTGGGGGTGTGGTGGGGACCCACCTTGACAAGATGGAGGAGGAAAGGTGCAGAGGCAGGAGGGAGACTTCAAAACGTTACACAGAGATGAGCACCCTATGCATTCTGCTTTAGAATAGTTCCTAATTTTGCAAGGAGATACTCTGATCTCTGCAAGGACTCATGTCTCAAACCCGGTAAATATAGATAGGGATAGATAGATAGATAGATAGATAGATAGATAGATAGATAGATAGATAGATAGATGATAGAAAGACTACTCACAGAGAGGTTTGAAGAGGAAGCAATGGGCTAATAAGCATTTGCATCCAAACTTTATAAAAATTTAACAAAGGAAAAGTAAGAAAACCACACACAGAATAAGTCCCCTCCTCCTGTTTGGTTAAAAATACAAAATAAAACAGGCACAGAAGTACTCCCTCCATGTGGCCTTCTCTTTAGCTCAGAAACTAAACTGTCTATATTTACACGTGGTGGATCCTCGTTTCTGCTTCTACCATTTTAACTAAGAGTAAAAGAGGCAAAGGAGCGTGATAATAATAGTAATTAATGACCATGAGCAATAAATACAGCTCTCACGAGGGTTCAGCCCACGGTTTCTTGCCATCTAGTCTCCGAGGAATACATGACATCTGTCCACCCTGATGACTCCACGTCCAGCCCTGTGGACTAAGGGGATGTGGCAGCTGTGCACACCTGGGGCCAGAGCACGACAGTAACCCTCACCCGTGGGCTGGTCAAAGGGATACAGAGTTTTCAGTGAAACCCGTATCAGGAAAATAACATTTCTGGCTTTTGCCACTTGATGGGAATTCCCAACAGAGAATGACAGTAAGAGGTAAAGTCTGGTGGGATCCCAAGAGGGCATAGCCTCTAGGACAAGATTTCTCAACCTCAGTCCTATCAGCATGTTGGGCTTGACAATTCTTTGTTGGGGGGCTGTCCTGTGCATGTAGGATGTTCAGGAGCATCCCTGCCTCTCCCCTACCCACTGGATGCCGGTAGCAATCCCCCAGCTGCGACAACCAAAATGTCTCCAGTCATTACCAAATGTCTCTGTGGCGGGGTGTGTGTGTGATGCGCAAAGTCTCCCCCAGTTAAGCAGCACTGCTCTGGTGGTTAAGAGCAGGGGCATTGGGGAGAGCATGCCTGCGTTTGAATCCCAGTGCCTGCAACTTGTAGGAGCACTGAATGAGGTAATAAACACAAAGGTAGGTTGACCATACAATTTATCCTCCAACCCAGGGCAATTTGAGAGAGAAAGAGGGTTCTCATGATAATTTCATGAACTGAGACTGTCTCCGCAAATGGGGACATGTGGTAGGTCCTTAAGTCCACATAGAGTGTTGAGAGCTGGACCTGACCCAGTGTCCGCTCAGTGGCTATTGTGCTAAGTGCTTTCGATCATTTAATCCCACTCTCCTCCCCAAAACCTTATGAGGTCGGTACTATTATTATACTCTTTTTGTATATGGGAAGACTGAAGAAATAGAAGCTAAGGTAACTTGCCCAAGGTCACACAGTGAGTTGTAGAGTCAAGGTTTGGATTCGGGCAGGTGGGTTTCCAAGCCTGTGTTTTCAACCACTGTGCCCAGGTGTGTTCAGTGCCCAAGGAAACGCCGCACTACTCAATATCTATGGTACTCCACTAGCTATAGGTCATTCACAGTTTCAACATTAAACCATTTACAATGCTGGGTCTTCAGGGTCTATTGTGGTGAAAAAACAGATACATGAAAAATATATGTGGAGCAGGAAACGTGAGCGGCAGTGCCCAATCTGACTCCCAGTTTTGTAGAGCTCAACAGGCGTACCAGCCCATTAGGAAGTCACTGTGGGTACGTAATATAGAAACAAAAATTCTATTTTTCAATTCATAATGTATTGTTTTCCCAGATGGCCACTAAGTTGTTAGGACATAAAGTCTTATTTAGTCTTTTGGACCCAGTTACTTAATGCATGAAACTGTTAGGTATTTCTTTTGGCCTAGGAATGCCATGAAGGTGATGGAAAGGAGAAAGTTTGGGAACCTCTGCACTCACCATTTTGCCATTGGGAGAACCCTGGAAGGGAATGATGGAGACGGCCTTCTAGCCCCCAGAGACCTCACCCTGCTTGTCCACTCTGGGGAAACCTCTTCCTGTCCCCATGGCACATCAGCCTGGGATAATGCAATCCCCCTCACTCTCTCTTTCATTCTCTCTCTCACACATACACACAGTTCTCCTTTCCCTCACACAAAAGCTAATAAATGTCCCCTGACCCCAATCAGAGTGCCAAATTCCATCTGAGTTCCCTTTATTTTAATCTCTTGCCCTTTTTCAACTATGTTAGGAAGGAAACTGGTTGTTTTACAACTTAAACTTAGTCAAGGTTCAAGCTGAGCATCTCCCACTGACATGCAATCTGCCCCTCAGGTCAGAGGTCACGTTGTCAACTCAGACCCACTTGACACCGTGATAAGCAGACACATGAATGCACCCCCTCCCCTGAGAGCACTCAAACTTCCATACTGGACCTTCATAAATACACAGAGACAATCATTAAGCAGATGGACAACTGGGAGAAGCCTGGTAGTATGGCAAAGGGGAGAGGAATGAGGGCTTGGGGGGTGGGACGGTGTTTATTCAGGGATGTGGTCACTGGCTCTAGAGCCACAGGCACACTTTACATTCTCTAACTACTTAGCTTACTATAAACTAGACAGCGGGAGGGTGGTAGAACGTGTGGGCAGGAGCAGCATAACTGGCTTTTTATTATTAACCAGGGGCAACATTGGACAATTCACGTCTTGCTGTGCCTCAGTTTCCTCACCTGTAAAGGGGTTTGATTGCCTATTGCTTGTCAAACTGCGGTGCCTCCGATACATTTACAGCCTGTGTGTGCTCCTGAAAGCCTTGGAGTGTCTGTCTTCCTGGGCTGTCGAGTTTAATAAAGATTTCAACTGTTAACCAGCTGTCTAATGTCATGTGGTACAGTTTGGATATTGAGTGAACAGCTAAGAAATTACCCAGTCTAGTGCGAAAGATCACTCGTTGCCAATTTTGTTCTGTACAATTGATATAAAACTTTATGGTTGGGGACAGACTGTGCTCAGGGCCTTATCTCTAAGAAGATTTTCTTTCAATTCCAAATGTTTTGTCAGTTCCAAATACAGTTTAGAAGATTCAGAAACAAAGACTTTTTTGCGGCCCCTCTCTTTTTACATAAAAAGATGCAAAATTTACATGCATTTCAATGACAGTAACTAGTAATTGATGACACTTTATGGCCAAATACTGTGTGTCAAATGTGTTAATCTTTTTATATGAGCCTCATAATTACCTAGTTATTCCCATTTTATAGATTAAAAAAACAAACAAACAAAAACAAACAAAAAACAAAAAAACCCTGGGGCACAAAGAGCTGAAACAACCCATCAAAAGTCACATGTTATGAAGCAATGGTAAAACCAAAGATTCTCCCTACCTACTACCACACCCTCCTTGCCACCCCCATTATCTGGGCTCATTGCAAGAGACTTTAGGATTTACCCCCAGACCCGTGGGGCTTCTTTGGTGAAGGCTGAACAGCACACAAGCCATAATGATCTCCAAAGTCCAGCTCTGACACTCCTAAATCAATATTAGCTAAATTGACGGATTAAAGGCTTCTTATACTGGAGGTGCCACTGGAGGAAGAAAGAGGCTGGGGAGGCCCCAAGGGGGTTCCGAGGGTTCACTAGGTGAGATTGCCCGACCTCTCGAGCGCTCCCAAACCTGCTGAAGGGCGTGATGCCTCTGTCTACGCCACCGCCTCCCGCCCAGCCCGGGTGTTTCCAGCGGGTGTCGCCTGGCACTTCCTCGTTCCCGCGCGTCCGGGACTCAGCTCGCTACGCCCAGCGCCCGCGCTGCTCAGGCGGGAGGGGGTCAAAGGGGAGATGTCGCAACCGCCTCCCTCCCTCTTTCCCTGCCTCGGCGCTCAGCCACCTCCCAGATGAGCGCTCTCGCAGACAGCTGCGGGCCGCCGGCCGTCGGGCATGTCCCTTGAGTGCGCGCAGGCGGCGGGCACTGGGCCGCCGCGCAGCCTGGAAGAGGCCAACCGCACCCGCTTCCCCTTCTTCTCCGAGGTCAAGGGCGACCACCGGCTGGTGCTGAGCGCCGTGGAGACCGTCGTACTGTCGCTCATCTTTGTGGTGTCGCTGCTGGGCAACGTGGGCGCCTTGGTGTTGGTGGCGCGCCGACGGCGCCGCGGCACCACCACCTGCCTGGTGCTCAACCTTTTCTGCGCGGACCTGCTCTTCACCAGCGCCATTCCTCCCGTGTTGGCCGTGCGATGGACTGAGGCCTGGAGGCTGGGCAGGGTCGCCTGCCACCTGCTCTTCTATGTGATGAGCCTGAGCGGCAGTGTCACCATCCTTACGCTGGCGGCAGTCAGCCTGGAGCGCGTGGTGTGCATCGTGCGCCTGCAGCGCGGCGTGCGGGGCCCGGGGAGGAGAGCGCGGGTCGCGCTGCTGGCGCTCATCTGGGGCTACTCGGCGCTCGCCGCGGGGCCCCTCTTCGTCTTCTTCCACGTCGTCCAGCAGCGTCTTCCCGGCGCCGACCAGGTGAGCGCGGGGCGGGCGTCCGGGGCGGGCTGGCAGGCGGGGATCAGATGGAAACCGTAACCTGGGATGAGGATTAACAACAACAATAATAGGCCATTTGTTGCGCCTAACCGTTGTGCCAGACACTGTTTCGGGCGCTGGGGAAGTTTTATCTCTTAAATTTCACTTCAACCCTGCGATGTAGGTCGTATAAACGCCCTCCAAAGCTCTGTTAAGCCCCCAAAGTGCCTGTAAAGTGCACTGACTCTTGCAAATTTAATGAAATAACGGTGGGTTTAACAGCCAGACAGACAGAACTTCGTGGATCCAGCGTGGCTAATCCCATTACATTGAATTCTGCTTTCTCACCGGGGTGACAGCACTTTTATTATCACCTACTATACAGATGGGGAAGCCGAGGCACACAGAGGAATAGCTTGCTCACGGTATGTCACCCTTAGTGCGAGGGGGAGCTGAGATTGTGCTCAGCAGATCACGGGTGGGCTGGGCAAGGGTCCTGCTCTGAGAACCCGCGCGCCGACGGGCAGGTGCGTACGGATGGGCCTGGGAGAAAGGCCCATTAGAGACCCAGGGACCGCAGACCCAGTGCTGCCTCCAGGGGGCTTGTGACTTCCTCTCTCCGGAACCTCAACTTTTCCAACTGCAAGACAGAAGGATTAGACTAGACCACGGGATCTTACCCTGAGAGTTTTGGTGGATGGGTGGTTTCAGGATATCTTGGGCGCCCGAAATGTTCCACAGATTTCAGAGGCTAGACCCATGAGCTTTATTCTGGGCAGCGCTCCCAGAGTTGTCATTGGGATCATGGGGCGGGTGAGTGGAGTTGGAAGGGGGTCCACGATCTGCAAAATGTTCTGCGGACAGCTCCTGACGTTGGCTGGGGGCCACTCCACTACTGCGCTCCAGAACCGCCCGCGCTGCTCTGAGTTGCTGGCCTGCTATAGGGTTTGAGTGCTGAGATTCACCCTGGGCTCAGGAGGGGGTGGAGGACAGTGGCGGGTGGTTTTGGCTGTCATCCAGTGGATTAGGGGCAGAGAAAAGACATAGGTTTCTGGACCCTACGGGAAGGTGCGAGTCCTCGCTCTAGGCCGAGTTCTTCATTCCTCCTTTTCCCTACAGAGGTCACAAGGCCACGAAAACTCAACCCTGACACTAGGAGGGAGTGTGGGCCCCCTGCTCGCAAACCACAGTCCGAAAGAGAGGCTGGGCAGAGGCTAGTCAGGGTGGGGAATGAGAAGTCACGTGGGGAAGGCTTCAAGCTGTAAAGGTGACCCCACCCCCACCCCATGTATTATCCAGAGCCTGGACACACAGGTGGGGTTTTCTGGGGGTTTCCCCAGACCAGTCTGTCACACAGGCCTTTTATTGGGGTGGGGTGGGGTGGGGAGAACTCTGCATCCTGTGTAAGCAGTATCTTTTTTCCTTTCTTTCTTTTTGTTTTAAACACATATCAAGTCTAAATGTCCATTTCCTAATAGTTTGTTTCTTATATGGAATAAATACATTTGTGGGGTTTTGCTTGTTGGTTTGTTTTGTTTTGTGACTAGCAGGCGGGAACTGTCCTAGGTCTGTGTCACTTGATCAAAGTTATGTAAGCATGTCCCCTTAAGTGGGGGCCAGGAAAGCTGGCATTAGCTAAACTGGTGGGTGCCATGGGCATGGGCAGACCAAGGACCCTAGCTTAGTGGGCAGGCTTGTCTTTCTCAGCTCAGATACACCTGAGAATTAAGGTGGGTCACAGATGCCTCTCACATAAGTGGAAGACCAGGCCTCATCCCAGACCAACTGGACCATTGGGAGCTGGGATTCTGCCACCAGTCTTGTTTTTTTAAAAATTATTCTCGCTGAATTATAGTGTTTCTGTGTTTTTCACAGAACTTGAGGGATTTCACCCCCATTTTATTTTCTGACAGAAAAATTGAAAATCAGGGAATTCAGGATCTGATACAATATATTGTAATAGTATCTTATGTTTCCTGGTTTTGTATCTTGTGCCTCTCCCTTTACAATTGTTTTAAGTACACTTTTACTTAATTGGCAAATAACACTAAAAAATGAGGCTCATGTCACCTCCAGGCCAAAAGCTCAGACTAAAACTGCTTGCTGACATGGACACAGGTGGTTGCTTGAGGGAGAAGGCCTTTGCACAGATGGGGTCCATCTGTGTTGTGCTACTCTGTATTTCACCCCGGGTAGGGCATCTGTGTGTTGGCAAAGCCCTCTACATTCACTTCTGGAAGGACCAGAGTTGTACTGCAAGGTGCTTCCATGGAGATGTGTGCTATGGGGGCCTTCCCGCCATTCCCCTCGGAACTGGGCACACAGACCCCTCTTGTTTTAACGCAGAAACACCTCCTTGGTCTTCAGAGCCTTAGGAGAGCAATTTGGGCAAAGCCGCAGGGAGAGCATGGGCCTGCACAGCACCTCAGAAGATGGAGAGGGGGCCAGGTGAATTGGCTACAGGAACCCTGTTCCCTGAAATTAGTGGAGGTAGGGAGAGGGAGCTTGTAATGAAAACTCTACAGTCCTTCCAGCTCCCCACTCTGTCTTTCTCCCTTTGTGTTGTGCATGCCCCCCACCCCACGCCGGCCTCACACACATACACCTGCCAGTAACCCAACAAACAGAAAAACTCCCCAGCCCCTCAAAGGCTGTCACCTGAGCAAGCAGGAAACTCATCTTACAGGTGAGCAAAAAGGCTCAGTGGTTTAAGAAATATGTTGAAGAGAATGAGAAATAGAATAAAAAGGAATGTAGCCATTTAATAAAAGAGACAGAAGGATCTAGTCTAGACTGAACTGAGTCTCACATTAAAATTAGCAAACGCTTGTTTTCTCAGTCCTCTACTCCCAACTTCCTGGCTGCAGGTTCGGCCTGCCCCCACCCACTTGGACATGAAATATGGAGGTTTTGGATGAGGGACATTTTCCTATTCAAACCACTGGCTGAAAGAGCTAACTAACCTCAAGCACTTGCCAGGGAAACTGCCTCTCTGAGCTTTCTGATTATCTGGACTCCCTACCCCCCACCAGGAACATGATTACCTTTGTCCTTTTGGGCAGTGGGTGCCCCGCAGGCCAGGGTGGACTAAACTTCCCTGAAGGGTGGATGACATGATAGACAGTTCAGAAAATGCTAGCTAGTTTGGTATTTGGAGTGTGTGAGCTTTGGAGTCAAACATTCTGAGTTTGACTCCCATCTCTGCCGTTTTGGAGTTGTGTGACAAAGGCAAGTGGTCCTGCCTATCTATACCTCACTTTCCTCATTTGCACAATGGGCACAGTAACAGCATTAACCTTACAGGATTGTTGTGGGGACTAATATTCAGCAAGTGGGCCAACATCTGGCACCTACACCGTTAAGTGCTCAAGAATGGCCAGCTATTCTTAGCATCCTTATCTTTGGTTATAAATATTTTAAGCATTCTTCAAACAGTGTAATTCTTCTGATTGCTGTAAAATAATAGACTGCCATTTTAAGAGGATGCACACATCCTAGCAACTTAGACATCTCAGCTAGGTCTGCTCGGCCTGTTCCAACGGGATTCCTGCCTGTGTGTGCTGTGGCCCAGGCGGAGCGGCAGTGACCCTCACTGGCAGGTGGGGAGGACTGTCCACCCTGGCCAGAATGTGCTGCCCATTTCTTCTATAAACATTTACTAAGCACCCCTCCCGCCTGTCCCACCACAAGTCACATGACTGGGACACTGTCTTTCTCTTCAAGGGGGTGCATTTATCGAGCACTCAGATAGTCTCACACACAATTTGGTCCTCACAGTTACCTGCAGTTGGGGAATTTGGACTTAGGTGGCATAGTCTGGGATGGGGTGGGCCTTTGAGAATGAGATATGTGAAAGGGTCACATAGCTATTAAGGCAGAACTTAGAAGTTCCATCTGAGTGAAGAGGGAGAAAGAGGGAGGCAGAAGGCTAGTTAGTACGCAGGTTTTTGGCAGCTTGGGGAATGGTGGCACCACCATGCCCTGAGTCAGTGACTACGGGAGATGGAACCTTTTGGGAGAGAGACACTGGAGGCTTGACACGCCTTTGAGGCATCCTGTAGAGATGTCCTCAGGGCAGTGGGGTGAATCTGGGGTTCAGGAGAAGACTAGGCTGAAAAGAATAGATTGCAGCATCATCTGCAAAGAAAAGCCATGGAAACAGACGAGACTGTCAGGGAGAGCTGGGAGGTTGGGAGGATACAAGTCACACTTAACCACACTTAACTCTGATGTACGTGTCCTTCCACCTCCATCCCTTCTGGTCGTGACACTGAGCTCCCTGCTCCATTATTTCCCCTGGATGAAGCCCCATCCTTCCATGTACAGCTGACACAAACCCCTCCCGGTTGCGGGCCCCCCGGGTGTCACCACTCTCCTGTCACCTGGAACTCTCTGGGCGCTTCCAACTTGCATCCGTATCTGAAGTTTCCCAGTGCCTTTCCCTCCCTGACTGCACCAAGCCCGCCCTCAGAGTGGCCTCGCAGTGGCTCAGCCTCCATGGCTTGGGTCAATGAGTGGTTGAACACAGGGATTAAAGGACACTCGTTGACTCAGCTAGCTCCGTTTCTATATTTAAGTAGCAAAGCAGGCCTAGCACTTTTGGTTTTCAAATTTCTTTTTTAAAACCAGGAAACATTTCAAATGTGCAGAAAAAGTACAGAGAATATTATAACATTCATGCCACCGCCTTCCAGATTTGACGCACTGCCAAACTTCTATAAGTCACAGCCTGGGAGAATACCTAGATTCAAAATGTCTTAAGTAGATTTTCCCACAGAAACAAAATTGTAACACCAAGTGAGATCTCTGACTCTGAGCCTGGTGCCTGTTTTGTTTTGTTCTGTTTTGTTTTAATGAGAATAAACATTGCATTTAACTAATGATTCCATATAAAGCTTTGTAAAGAGCATATAAATCAGTCATTTAGTCTACACAGGCCAGCCACACTGTCTCTTAGTTCATGCATGGGGGTGCTGTGAAAAGTTCTTATCTTACTTCCTTATCACACTCTGTGCCTGGAGTGGGTGCCACAAATCAAAGGTGAAAGAGCATCTTCATTAGAGGCATGGAATTTGGGAGGCTTCCTGGGATACGTTCATTGTCTGTTGAAAAAATAGCTGATTAGGTTTGCTAAACTGTCATGGTCATCTGTGTTTCATATTTGATCATCATTTCTCTTAAGAATGAAATTTAACTGCCATTTTTTTCTGTTATAAAAGTCATCTAGGCACATTATTGAAAATTTAGAAAGTTCAGATAAACCAAAAGAATAAAAACAACTTACGAGTCCCATCTAGAAACAGACACTGTTCATTTTCTGAAGTGTATCCTTCCAGTCTTTTTTGTTGTGTGTGTGTGTGTGTGTGTGTGTGTAGGTACATGCATATCTATTCATTCATACCTACACATTTTCTTCAACAACACTGGGCTAAGACAGGCATATTGTTTAGGGATCTATTTTTTTGCCCCTGATGTAGAGAGAACATCTTGCTCTACCATTACACATTCTTCTATATTATCTTATTAAGCCTGGAGAGGTTTTGGCAGACATTCTGGAGAAGGCTTTTGGAAAGAGTTGGGGCCTCTTGGGGGTTTTAAGAAATGCTTCTGGGATCATCTGTTTTTCTGCCCTCCCTGTACAAGTATAAGGATTATAGACCAAGTCCCATTCAGGGCTAGACTCTGTTCCTTCTGATTACTGCTTCGGCATATCTGCTGGTACGTGTTGCCCACCAGCGTAGTAGAAGGAGGGGCCCACGGTGGGCAGAGAGCTCAGTACAAGCGAAGGCTGTGTGGATCATCCAAAGAGCCGTGGTCACCCACTGCCAATATTCAGAAGGTCCTCGAGAGACACAAGTTTCTTTCCAGCCACCAAAATGTAGAAAGATCTAATAAACTTTCTCCCATCAGGTCTGGACAGTGGGGATTGGGATGGAGGAACAAGTTTTTGGAATGCCCAGTATGAGCCATTCAAACAAAATAGGAAAAGGAAGCAACATTCTCACCCCTCTTTACAAGGTACATATATGATTAAGTCATTCTTCCCTGCTTGACTTGCCTTAGAGTTTTCCTGGCAGGTCCTTGGATATCCCTTGTAAACACTTAGCTCTTTAGGGAAAATACTGTGTGATTAAAAGGACGACATCATTAATGTTATAGTCTATTATTTTAGGAGAATGTTTCTAAGCCTCAGTTTCCTCCTCTGTGTTGGGGGAAAAAATAATAATGTATTTCAGTAAGGTTTTTGTGAACATTCAATGAGATATTGTATATAAAATGCTGCCCGGCACAAAATAAATTCTCAATGAATATTAGAATATTTTCTGTTGATACTGAATAGGAGAAGAAGTAACTATTTGACTGTATTTTCAGTTCGACTACTCACTTGTGATACTTGTTGGGAAATGATAAAAATTCTTTGTCTTTGCCTAGTGTAGCATTCAATAAGTATTGGTTGAATGAATGAATGAATGGTACTATGGATGATAATACTACTTCTGGACATTCTTGTCCACTAAAAATCAATAATGTGGTCTTTAAAAATCTATTGTACATGTTTGGTAGTATTTAAGGCAACTTGTTTTCTAAACAGTTTTGTTCCTATAGTCAAACAGGCACAGGAAGTTTGTGTTTGGGAGGGTGGATAGATGGGTAGGTAGGTAGACTGGACTCTTTTCATTGACCTATTTATTGGAAGAACATGTTGCAGCAGCTCTTACTATTTAGTAAGGTCCCCACTATTTCGGGGTTTGTATTAGTGTCAAACATTTGAATTTAGGGCAACATAGTGAAGGCAACAAGTCCACAAACCTTCATGCTCTTCTGCCACATTCCAAGGGTTTTGCATCTGGAACTGACAGAGAATTGTGGTTGCATCTTGCTCTGGGCTGCAGTATGCTCCTCTGGAGGAGAGGCACACGAGGACAGAGCTCCTGTGTCTGGGCTCCAGTATTGTCTTGGAGTAAGCCCTGGCCTTCTCTGATGCAGCTTGGCACTTTGTAGACATTTGAACACCCTCCAGATGAACACTTAATGCCTAACCTAGACCCTGTTGCCTTCAGCATACACAGTGTGATCGTACTGAAACATTGTTCCTGTTGGGATATGCTTGTGTGTGGCGCATCACTTCCCATCTTCAGAAACTTTCTGGGGTCAGGTTTTTCACCTGTAAAATGAAGGACTTGGAAAAGGCTCCAAGGCTCTTTACCGCTCCGTCCAAGGAAGTGGAACGAGTACTGACTCTGGAGTCATGCCTGGAAACACTCTTAGATCTTATCAGCCTGTGATCCTGAGGCTCTGTTGCCTCCCCTAAAGAATGGGAATAATAATTATGGTTATTCTGAGGTCAGAGGGAAATGATTTATAAGTGGGGTTGTGTGGGCAGTGGACAAGATGCTGGGATTTCTTGTCATGCCAGTTGTGCAGCAGTGTAACAGTACCAGGTAACCCCCAGTTGAGACTGAGCTAAAGGCCAAATAAGAAGCCAGCATTTAAATGACCTTCTCTTCCTTTTTGTAACTAGGAAATTCCGATTTGCACACTGGTTTGGCCCAGCCTTGCCGGAGAAATCTCCTGGGATGTGTCATTTGTTACTTTGAACTTCTTGGTGCCAGGACTGCTCATTGTGATCAGTTACTCCAAAATTTTACAGGTATGTTTGCTTCCTGACTGCAGCTGAACTTCACTCAGGTTCAGGGTATCTCAGGGTGGATTCTTGGCATTTTCATGTCAGAAGTTACCTAGTGTTCACACCACAACAATCCCGCCTCACTACCCAGATCCACCCCCTCTGCAAAAAAAAAAGTGATATCTGTGACTGTTATTATTCTTTTTTACTGATCACTAAATACAAGCTTATTATAAAAAATTGAAGACATATAGAAATGCGTAGCACAGAAATTAAAAATCTCTACCCCCATTGTTAATAATTCAAAGTATGTTTTTTAGGTTATTTTTCTTAAAAATGTACATATATACATACTTTTATGCCATATATATCCATAAAAAAATGATATATACTACTCCTCATGATTCAACCCAAGTTTTTTTTCAGATTTGAGATAATACTATCCACCCCTTATTTTCCTTCTGTCACTTAACACTATATGGTAACATCTTCCCATATCAGTTCCCTTATCTCTCGCTGCCTCATTGTTTTTAATGGCTTCGTGGTCGTCTATCATGCAGCTGTGACATAATTTATTTTACAGGCTTTTGGATTGTGTTCATTGTTTCCCTGCCACACACAGCAATGTAGCAATAGAGTAGAGCATGTACACTTTAAAAAACTTTTTATTGAGTATAGTATACATACAGAAAAGCACACCCAGCATATATGCACTGCTCAGAAACTGACCACACTCCCAAAGCAGCTTCCAGAAACAGAACGAGAAACAGAACCTTATTGGAAGCCCCTCCTGCACCTTCCGGCTGCTGCCCCCACCTCCAGGAAACATGCTTTTCAAGTGTGGGCTGAAACAGGACAGGGTCTCTACCTTTGGAGAAAGCATAAAAAGGGACATAAAAAAGACCTGCCAGGGGGTGGTCCGTTAGCTCAGTTGGTTAGAGCGTGATGCTAATAACACCAAGGTTGCCGGTTCAATACCCCGCATGGGTCACTGTGAGCTGCGCCCTCCTTAAAAAAAAAATTTTATAAAAGGATTGAAAAAAAAAAAAAGACTGGCTAGCTTATTTCCAAGCTCTGGAGGCAGCCCGTTTACATGTACAGTGCCAGTCCAGGCAAATAGTGTGTACATGTGCTCATGCTTCTTTGAGAAGGTAAAGTGCAAAGCCTTTGCGTCCTTTCAGAGGTTTATGTTGTTGAATCATGGTTTTATAGCATATTATGGGTCATCTGACAAACAAGGATATTGAAGTGGGGCCCTGTAGGTCCTGCTTGCTGTCTGGCCACTTTTATGGCCCTTTCTTTGTAGCTGAGGATCTGTAACCTTCTTAAATGCTCAGAACTCAAACCCAGGCCGTGCTCCATCCTGGTCTGCTAATCCCTGGCCCCTGTGGGAGACAGCCCCCCATGTTATTGCTATGACTTTTCCCCACCAGTTGACTTGCGATCGCCGCCACCCTTCCCCTCCCACCGCCCCTTAAGTGAACTCTGTGTCTGGGGATTATTTAAAGGTATGAGGCTGGTTCAGGCCTGGAGCTAAGGTCTGTAAAGTGCTTGCAATGGGGTCTGGCATGTGTAAGTGCTATGTAAGTGTTACCTATTATCGTTATGTTAAAAGAAAAGAAGTGAGGGGAAAAGAAAGAAATGTAGAATGAATCTTTTAAAAATTACTTTAGAAATATTTATGTAATGTTTACAATATGTCAGGAACTAGCTCATTTAATCCTAAAAAGAATGACATATGAGGAAACCAAGGCACAGAGAGATGAAAGTAACTTGCCAATGTCACACAGCCCATAAGCAGCAGTACCGAAATTGAAACCCAGTGTCGTCTGGCCCAAGTCCGTTAGAGGCCAAGAGGGCTTTTGTCTTCTCCTTTCACTCATGCCTCAGACTTCTCAGCTGCCTGCTGAGAGAGGACTGACTTCTTCCATGGAAAGGTTTCCCACCCACCCCTTTATCGTTTTCTCAGGCCAAGGCCCACCTGGGGACACTTCCCTCATGCATAGAACAAAATCCAAAGCCCTTACCTTAAAGCGCTATGTGACCTGTCCCCTGCCCGCCCCTCTCACCTCATCTTCTCCCCTCTCTCGTGTCCATGTTGGCCCCTGAGCTGTTCCTCACATATGCCAACACACTGCTGCCTCAGGGCCTTCGGACCTGCCGTTTCCTCTCCTGGATCTCTCATCACCAGATTTCTGCCTGGGCCATCCCCCTACTTCATTTAGGTCTCTACTCAGAAAGCTGTTCTCCAGAAAGACTCCTCATCATTCTCTAGTTACCCCAATTTATTTCTCTTCTAAGCACTTACAAGGCCTGTCATATTCCATTTATGTATATTTGTTTGTATATCATCTGTCTTTCCCACTAGAATGCAAACTCCATGAGGGCAGAGGCTTTGTTTACTATTATAGCTCCGTGCCTAGACCAGGGTCTGGTGTATCCATAGTAAGTGCTCAATAAACACTCATTGAATGAGTAAGGCAAAAGTCTTGGATCACACTGAAAGGCCACCAGTGCTTTTTCCTCTTGGGCAGGGGGAAAGTCACTGGACAAAGAGTCATAGGCCTGGGTTCTAATCCAAGCTTTATTACTGTGTGACCTTAGGCAAGTCATTTAAGGAATATGGGCTTCAGTTTTCTCTGGAGCTAAATGAACCTCAGTGGATTATTTAACACAACAAAATGAGAGTGCAGATATGATAATGTTTTGAAAATCACAGTGTTAATGCAAATATAAGGCTTTACAAAAATTACTTCCCATCCCACTAGCAAAACTATTGCCCATTTCCCAGGAGGACTATGACATTTGTCCTCACTCTACACCTGTGGGTGTGCCAGGGCAGTAGCTTGGAGGCAGGTAAGTTGCTGCCAGGCGAATGGAGGGTCTGGGTAGGGCTGCACAATATGCATCTGCCTCCCTCTGAAGATATTCATATTCAGAGACACTGAATCAGCTTTTCTGCTGAGTTTTTTTTTTCCTGTCAAGAGCATAACTCTGTAAAATCAATTGAACATCAATATTAATTCTCCATATTCATAGAGACACAATTAGCAAATCATTTGAAGCATGGGACACAGAACTAAGCCACCCACCCATTTCCCACCAGCCTGTCAATACTGCTTCTAACTCAGGTTCCATCTCTAGGCCTGAGAAGCGCCTCTTTCAAATCACCTTGATTGTTTATTCCTCTAAAGCAGTCTCTAGGACATTTTCTAGAACTCCAAGGGATGTTAGATGTTAGAAAGAGTTCCGTGATCAAGTGAGTTTGGGAAATGCTGGGTTAATCAAAGTTAAATGGGTTTCTTTGCTGTGGGACTTCTCAGAGCTTTTATTATGCTAATGTATTTTGGGAATCTCCAACACCGGAATAGAGTAGGAAGCATTGTCAAATCTTTTCTAGACTGGTGTTCCATGGAATCTCCTTTGGATTCTTCCCTTCCAGGGCCGCTTCATGTGCTCAGGGCAGTGGCCTTATCCACCCTTCTGCCTTCCCTGCTTCCTCTTTGCTCATGACTCAGCCATGCTATACATTTTCAGTGGCCTTTTCCAATCAGGGATATAGTCTCCCAGCCACTCCCAAGTGCCTTCAATTAAGCTGTCAATGCTAACTGTTGGGCTTTGGTTTACATTGTCACCCAGCAACTGTTGTCATGGCAAAATGAGATGCTTCTACCCTTTGTGACAATTTGTATGTTTCTTGCTCCCTCTCTCTATTCCCCACCACACACCAGAATGGACGTGCAGGGTGAGCAGGGCTTCCTTGCTTATTGTTGTATGTCCAGCACCTGTAATAATGCTTGGCACATAGTATGGGCTCAATAAGTATTTCTTGAATGGGAGTTAGTCTGCAGCTTGACGTTGGAAAACCCTTGCCTATTTCAGAGTTTAACTAAGAAACACAGTCTGTTTCAGCTAAACATGAAGGTGTTAGGTAGTGAACAAACAGCTCTGACCCTCATTTCCCAGCTTTGGGGACTGTATGGAAAGGGAGAGGAGGTGGGCCCTCCGGAAAGATGGAGTCTGTTGTCTGATGATTCTAATCAGGAAGTTAGTGATTGACCAAGGAGCTCCCAAAGGAGACCCAGTGCCCAAGGACCTGGGCTGTGTCAGTGGGGAGCGGCCTCTCTCTGCACCCACCTGTCAGCAACCATGGCCTGGTGGCATGGAGTGGCAAAGGGTGTGAGGTGGGGAGGAGCTTCCCTCACGCCCTTCACATGCTCATGTGAGTGTGCAGGCAGTGAGTCTCGGTCAGTTTAAAAAGTGACTATCTTCAAAGGTCTGGGGACAAACGCCAAGTCTTTTGTCCTAGATTAGTTCTCATACTTTAGGAAGAATCAGCTGGGGAGTTTATGAAAAGTGCAGACTTCTGGGCCCCACTCAGCCCCACAGAATCAGAGTATCCAAAGGTCGGCCCAGGCAGGTGCCTTTTATCGAGTGCTAGGTGAGGCAGGTGGCCGGGGACCACATTCGTGGAGCACTGCCCTCTCTCCCTGCAGCAGGGTACCCAGTGCAGAACTTGGGTGCCTCTCCCTGAGATACACGTCCTCTACTTGAGCTTGAGGCCTTGAGCAAGTCACTTCAAAGACTCTGTCTTCAAAGACTCTGTCTCTTGTCTCCCAAATGAGGTAGTGACAGACGCTATTCCATATGCTTGTTTTAAGGATTAAAGTTAATCCTCAAAAGTTAATTGAGCTGGGCAGCCGGATGGCTCAGTTGGTTACAGCAGGAGCTCTCAACAACAAAGTTGCCGGTTCATTTCCCACATGAGATGGTGGGCTGCGCCCCCTGCAACTAAAGATTGAAAACGGCAACTGGACTTGGAGCTGAGCTGCGCCCTCCACAACTGGACTGAGGGACAGCAACTTGGAGCTGATGGGCCCTGGAGAGGCACACTGCTCCCCAATATTCCCCAATAAAAATTAAAGGAACAAAAGTTAATTGAGCATTGAGTTTAATCTAAAATATCAAGCATTCTGCACAATGCCAGAGACATTTAAAACCTTGGATAAAAGCTGACTAGTCTTGTCATCTAATGAACAGGGAACAGGGGAGGAGCCACATTTGATTATAATGGGCCCATTTTCCTTCTCCCGAAAGTTGTGGGTGGACAGAAGGAAACGGTAGCAGCAGTAAATGCTAAAGAAAGACCCAGGTACTTATTCCCTTGGCTCATGAGTCAGCCCGTTTTGTCATCTGTTTGCTCACTGTCATTGTCAGGCACAGAAGCCACACGGCTACCCAGTCCCCAGGGAGCCTGCAGTCTGGGGGTTCAGAGGTAAGAATGAGGCTTCAACATCTGCTACATAGCATATGTGGCAATGTGACGCCCTAAAACAAAGCACTGCAGGATGCCAAGCAGGAGATAAAGCCTTCTAGGGGTTCCTGGCATTAGAGATTGGAGTTACAGGCTGGGCAGAAGCCTTTCCATTGATGGAGATAGTAGAGGGTGGGAAGGAACTAGTTTAAGATTAAGAGTAAGGGCTGGAGTCAGACTGCCAAGGTTTGAAGCCAGCTCTGCCAACTGCTGGGTACTGTTGGGCAAGTTGTTCAACCTCTTTGAACCCAGTTTCTTCATCTATAAAATGGGGGTCCCCAAAGTACATATGTCACATAATTGCTGGGAGAATTTAAAGAGATGCACTAAGTGAGATGTACAGGGCCTGCATATAATAAGTGCTCAACAAATATGAACTTCCATCAACATCATTCATTCAAAAAATATTTACAGACTGTCCCGGGGACTCCATCCTTCGTGGCAGGGCAATGAGGGAAGTACAAGAAATGAGGCTGCTTTTGGAATCATCCCTTTATGTGTCCACCAGGCTGCACTTAGGCCTAGAGTGACACCCCTACTCAGAGGTGGTGGCATTGCCCCTGTAGCCTGCCCACCTGCCACCCTGCCCAGCTGTTACTCTCCCAGGTCTATCGGCCAAGGTAGTCTCAGATTAGCCAGCTTTCACCTGAACACATTTTATAACTTTGATTCTACACAGCAGCTTCCAGACTTGAATGTGCCAATGCCAGAGGTCAGGCATGTGAGTCTGAGATGGTGGTTATGTCTCCTGAGCAGCCCCGCCCTGCAGAGCACGCCGTGGGGGGAAGGGCGTAAGATGGCAGCCCCTTTGGATCCTATTATGCCATGGCTCATCTTGAGCTGGGTTTGCAGACAGGGGCTTTGACCACGTATTATCAATGGAGTGACCTTCAACAAGTTATTCAAATTTCCCAAGATTCAATTTCCTCATCTCTGAAGTGGGAATAATAATAGTACTGATCAGCAGAGTAGTTGTAAAGACGAAATGTGCCAAGTTATGAGACAAATGCTTAGCACAGTGAGCGGCATGCAGGGAGCCCTCCCCAAAGCTCAGCAATTCAAATTCCTACTGTTACTGTTGTTGGGGAACCAATGAGGCGGAAAGGGCTCTGCTCACTCAGACCTGTGGCCCTGGTCTCCATCACCGAGAGGTGATGCGCAGAAGCAAGCAAGCAACTGTATTTATTTATTTATTTATTTATTTTATTTATTTATTTTTTTAAAATTTATTTTTAATTTATTGGGGTGACAATTGTTAGTAAATTTACATAGATTTCAGGTGTGCAATTCTGTATCACATCATCCATAAATCACACTGTGTGTTCACCACCCAGAGTCAGCTCCCCTTCCATCACCATACATTTGATCCCCCTCACCCTCATCCCCCACCCCCCAACCCCTTTACCTTCTGGTAACCACCAAATTACGTTCCCCAGAGTAATTTTCAAACCCGGGGCCATCCTGTGGTCACCGACTGCCCTCCAATCCCCTCACCCTCCCCCCCACCCCCCACCCCTCCCGCCCATCTAGCAACCCTCAGTTTTTCCTCTTTGTCTCCAAAACTGTTTCTGATTAGTTCATTCACTTATTCTTTTCTTTAGAATCCGCAAATAAGTGAGATCATATGGTATTTATCTTTCTCTGTCTGACTTATTTCACTTAACATAATGTTCTCTAGATCCATCCATGTTGGCAAGCAACTGTATTTAATCGTAAAACAATTAAACAGCTGTCCTTCAATCAGCCAGTTAGGTGTATTCTAAGAAGACTATTTTAAGCTGTTCTGATCTGGGAGTTAAATTTGCCCAAATTGTGAATGATGCTAATTGCCTTCTAATTACTTCCCCTCCTGAGATTCAAAAATCTTAGGGGAATGGGCCTAGGAAGGCCCGCTAACGATGAGATTTGTGGCCTTAAAATCTCCAGACATGTAAGCACCTACTGTGTGGCCAGAGCAGGATAGAGGGCCAGACTAAGCAACTGGGAGTTAGCAAGGACCATGAATGTGGCCAAGACATTCTGAATTGAATCTCTTCCCTGGGGACAAAGGTCTCAGGCTGGAACAAAGCATGTCGGGCTAACAGATACAGTGCCCATCACATCCTGGGTTTGTCCTCCTCATCCCACCTCCAGCCCCTGGCCCCCACCCCAATCTCTTGGCACCACTGAAGCTGAGCAAGTAATAGGGGACAGCAGGCCTCTGCCCTCTGGCTGTGCTTAAAGGACAATTAGAATTAGGCAGAAGGGCAGGGTGCACCTGAGCACTGGACTCTTTCCAGCCACCAAGGAGGTCAGACCCAGCCAGCCCACCACCCTGTGCCCGGGGAGACACTTAAAGGGAAGCCCCACTTTTTCTCTCACAGACTCAGCTTCTGTGGGGCTTTTGCTCTAAAATGAATACTTCCAAGTCTCCTTTTTTCAAAGCAGCTTGGCTAAACCCTCTCTCAGAGGCTTAATTCTTCACCTGTACAATGAAGAGGTGGAGTAGGCCTAGCTACTCAAAGCATGGCTCTCAGATTAGCAACAGCAGCAGCCCATGGGAGCTTGTGGGAAATGCTGAATCTTAGACCCACCCCACACCTGCTGAACCAGTCTGCATTTAAACAAGATCGTGCTGTCATGCTGGGTGTCATGTGGGGTCTCTGGTCCCGCTCCTTGCACAAGAACGCAGGATATGGTGAGGCCAAACAGGAACACTGACGGAGCCATGGATAGGGGAGTCATACCGCTGTATTCTCACTGGTGGCTGGGTTGGAGACACAGGAGGCAGGAGCAACATGATCCACAGTCTGCCGTCTGCTTCTCTGCCAACCGACCCCACTTGCTAACTGCAATCTGCTGCAGTGATATGAATGGCCAGTGGCTAACTGGTTACAGCTGATGGCCATCTACTACCCACGCCACCACCTTGCCATGTGAGGCCAAGAGCCTGGAAACTGCTCTCTGGGACTCTGTCCCCACACTACTGCATGCCTCCCAGAAACAGTCAAGTCTGAGAAGTGCAGCTCAAATGATGCTTGGGTTCCATCTAGCTCCAACACCGTGGTTCTAAGATGTTATGAATGTTTGTGTGTTCCACACATACTGTTTTCATGTGGGACAGTGGAATGAGAGGACATGTGAGAATTTATTTTAATCTGACCAACCTGTCTGAATTGAGGGGCCATTTCCATGTCCAGGGCTGCCCACTGCCAACTAGTAACCAGTCTCTCTGACAGGCACTGAAACAGGACCCTCTAACTGAACAGATTGATGGCAGATGTGGGAAGCAACATCTGTAAGATCTCCAGAGAGAAGAGTCCAGAACCTACTTCTAAACCCATATAACCAGGGTTGCCTTCTTTTTCTGCAACCCTTCTGCTATGATGCTGGTCTTGCTCATTAGTACAAAATATTAGAAGTGCCAGCAGTGCCACTGTAGGGAATTTATTCTACTGATACACTCATCTGGGTGCACAAAGATATGCGTGCGGTTGTTTATCCCACCAGTCGTCACGTCTCAACTGGGGGCATAAATATGAAACGGTTTTGATTTTTCAACAAATGTCACCGGCAGTGCTCTGACCAACTCCTCTTTCGTACTAGGGAGGGGAACCTTTAATGACACTTAAGTCCGATTCCAGAACTTTCCAGTAACACTTTGGTTATGCTTGTTTATTTTAAACGATCACTCTATGGTCAATCTAAAGCTTCCCACCCACAGGACAGGGTGGGAGTGAGGTGGGGAGAAGGCGTCAGTGCTGCTGATCTCCCTTCCGCACAAGGAACTTGTATGGTTGCTACTGTGAGGTGATTGTCCCCCCCGGTTCGTTACTGCCTCTGGTCTCCATGTAGCCAGTGGTGGCGCCGACAAACCCTGCTGAGCAGGGCATCATTCCCAAACAACCACTCCCCCCACCAGGCTTTGGTGGGGGCCCTTCCAAGACCCATCTCTGTTTTCAGACTGAGTCCTGGCAGCAACTGTCCTAGCAAATGAGCAGCCTCCAATCTCATCACCTTCCACAGCCCCCAACTCAGGGGCCTATGGCAATACTAGGATCCATTTTCAATTGCCCTCACAAAAGGAAAGGAACCTAGTGTGGGGGTTCAGGCATGACCACACCCTTACACCGTCTCCCATTGCCCTCTCCTCCACCCAACAACCTAGAGGGGAGAGGACAGGGACACGCATATGTGCTGCCACTTCAACCAGTACCTCCCCCTCCCCCCTACACACTCAAAAGGCTAAAAAAAAAAAAAAATACTCATGAATAGGGGCCTGGATAAACTGTGGTACAGCCACATTATGGAGTCTGTGCTAACAAGATAATAAGAATGAGGTGCCTTCTCTCTGGGCTGATATGAAATGAGCACCAAGATATCCTTCTAAGTGAAAACGAAGCAAGGCTCCGAGTGGGGTGCCTGGCATGGTCCCATGTGTGTACAGAGCAAAAGTGCAGTAGTGGGTGATCCACAGCCGGGTGTGTGTGGAGGTAGAGCGTTTCCAGAAGGACACATAGGAAACCGTTCACTTTGGTCACCTCCAGGGAGTGGACATGGAGGATACGCAGGCTACAGGCCTTATATTTTTCTTTTGATCTCCTATCTCCTTCAGTATCACATTGAGTTTGAAGCACATGTTGCTTTTATACAATTAATTACTTAACTCTTTCAAAAAAAGGAAGTAACAGGGCAGCTGCGGGTCTTAGTCTGCTTGGACTACCATGACAATATACCATAGACTGGGTGGCTTATGAACAACAGAAATTTATTTCTCACAGTTCTGAAGGCTGGAAGTCCAAGATCAGGGAACCAGCATGGTAGGGTTTTTGTGAGCTTTCTCCCGGGTTGCAGGCTGCCAACTTCTCACTCTGTCTTCCTGTGGTGGAAGTGCCCCAGGGAGTTCTCTAGCCTCTTTCTTAAGGGCACGAATCCCATTCAAGAGGGCTTTGTCCCCAGAACCTAATCACCAACCCCCCAAGGCCCCACCTCCTAATAGCACCACCTTGGGGGTTAGGTTTCAACATATGAATGGGGGGGGGGGCACTTCTGACCTTAGCAATGTGCTTCTATCCACATACCCCTCTCCAAGACCATCCAATTCAGGCTGTTCACTTCCCCTCATCAACTATATTTACAAGGTGGACGATTTTCTGCCTCATTTCCCAGGGGGCAAGCCAGGTGCCCATGTCCCCAGCCCACCCTAAGCGGCCACAGCGCTTCCAGGCTTTAAGAAGGAAGCTCTCTCCACACAAAATAGTCCCAGTGCAGCGGTGGCAGCAGATTTCGACTCTGGGGCCCTCTGCTCTTCCTAAATCAAAACCCCCTGACTTCCCCGCACTAAATCATGGCTCCGGTTCTGTTTTGTGTGCCTGCAGATCACAAAGGCGTCGAGGAGAAGGCTGACGGTGAATCTGGCTTACTCGGAGAGCCACCAAATCCGCGTGTCCCAGCAGGACTTCCGCCTCTTCCGCACCCTCTTCCTGCTCATGATCTCCTTCTTCATCATGTGGAGCCCCATCATCGTCACCATCCTCCTCATCTTGATCCAGAACTTCAAGCGAGACCTGGTCATCTGGCCGTCCCTCTTCTTCTGGGTGGTGGCCTTCACGTTCGCCAACTCGGCCTTAAACCCCATTCTCTACAACATGTCACTGTTCAGGAACGAATGGAGGAAAGCTTTCCGCTGCTGCTTCTTCCCGGAGAAGGGAGCCATGTTTACAGACACGTCTCTCAGAAGAAATGACCTGTCTATTATTTCCAGCTAATTAATTTTTCTCTGTAGGCAGAGTTTGTCACTCTCTTAACAAGCCATGGTGTGTTTTCAAAGAGAGTTAATTTCCTGGACCATCGCACCACTGTACCCTAAGAAAATGTAACCTATGCAAATTATACATTTACAGTACTGGTAAATTAAGGGGTGATCATTCAGTATAAGAATTTTATCCTTTATAAAAGGATTTGTTATGGGTTCCTTTAAATATGAACTTTTTCAGTGTGTTTGTAATATGATTGAATTGAATAAAATTTTTATTTATAATTGTTCAGCAGTCACATCTCCTACATATAAAGCCATACCTTGCTGGTTTCTGAAGTGAGTCTTAGGACTGATCTAGGACTCAGATCTCTCTGCTGAAGGCTCACTGGCTACTCTAGGTCCCCGCCCTGGACTTACAAGGCCTAAAGGATCATTCGTTAATTTTAAGAACGCTTGAGGAATTTCCAAGGAACAATTAAAGGTGACTTTTTGTTTCCTTTTAGAAGAAATGCTATGGACCCTGTTAGGAGAAGCAGTGTCATGAACTCAGAGAGAAAATAGGATTACTGTAAAATGTGGGGGTTTGTGGGAAATGATCTTGGGACATACTTTGTGAAGGTGGAGCAAACACAATTTGTTGATGGATAGGATGTACAATGTGAGGAAAAGAAGATTCAAGGGTGATTTTTAGATTTATAGTCTGACACTGTTTGGATGGTGGGACAGGCAACAAAAATGGGGAAAGACGGGGGCTGGGAGAGCCAAGAGTTTCATTTGGGGCTTGTAAATTTGAACTCTCAGGGAGATCCAAATGGAGAGTATGCAGCTGGATGCCGGGATGTGGAGTGTGGACCTGAAGGTAAATGTTGGGAGTCATCAGATAGTGTTTACAGGCCTATCATTGGGAGAGAAGAGAGAGAAGAAACCAGAGCTAAAGAGAACCCCGGGACATGCCATCACATGGAAGTTGGGCCCATGGCTGGAATGTATAGTAGCTCAGGGCCTGGCACATAGGAGGTGCTCAACAAGTCTTTGTTGCTGACTACATCAGCACCAACCAGTAGTCGCCATTGCTTATGGAATTTCATGAGTTGCTTCCTTCTGAAAATTCATGGTGTTCACAAGCTCGAGAGCAGATTTTTTGGTTCATCTTTAGTTAATAGACTTGGTGAATTAAAGCTGTATTTTGAAGTGATGTGTGGCTATCTTATGGGTCTCTGGGCTTGTCAAACTGAAGCTGAACAGCCATCCTGGCGCTGACAGTCTGCTGTTCTGTGTGATGACAGGCAAGGCTTTCCCATACATGGTCATCTCCCTCTTTGGTGGGAGAACAAGCACATTGGGGTGGGGGACCCAGGAACCTCCCATCGGCCCTTGATATTCCAGCACCGAGGCAGACATCTCCACACTCACGGGAGAGAGGTGCCCCTCCCAACCCCCCGACATGTTTCATAGCTATCAGCTGGGCATCGCCAGTGTTTACACAACGCCTAAAGGCTCTCTAATGGGATCCTCACTGGATCCCATCAAACAGATACTGTTTCCCCATATTTTACAAGAGAAGAGTGAGGCTCAGAGAAGCAATGTAATCAGCCTCCAATCACATAGCTAATATAGAGGGTGCCGAAAAAATGCATACATATTTTAAGAAGGAAAAAACTCTATTAAAATTATAACACTCAATATATACTGATAACAAAAGATGAATACAAGTCATGTGTATACATTTTTTTGGCACCCCCGGTATATATCTAAGTTGGATTTTGACTTAAAACCAAGACTCTCTGGTACCAAAGCCTTATTCCTCTTCAAGATGAGAAACTGAGGCACATGGCTTTTGCATGCAATTATACACTAATTGTCACAAGTGCTGCCGATGGAATGGGACACTGGTATTTGCTCCAGTCCCGGCTACTGTCCCATCCCGTTTCCTGCACGCTCCAGGTGGGTGGCAGGGGGCACACCTTGATTTTCCCCCAGACTTGGCTTCCAAAGGCGCCATGTTCCAACTCTCCCAGGGAAGCCTGAGGCCTCCTCCCTTCATCATTTTGGCCACACCTGATCTAAGAAGTGAATTAAGTACTAGAAACAATGAAAGGCTGAGGGGTGTTTACTAGAGCTCACCCAGACCCACGCCACTCTTCCTCTCAAACTCAGCTGAGTGAGCTGGCTGTCCTGCCCCCCTCATGGGCCCGGGGCTGACTGAGGCCTTGGGCTCACTGGCCTGGCCTAGCCTACACTCACCTGCTCTTTGGCCTTGGTGTCTTGTGCAGGCCAGCAGTAAAGGCCTTCCTGGGTTAATGGGGAACACCCTTTTTCAGGAAGTTGGGAGAAGCCAGTCATTAAGAACGGAGATTAGGCACCAGAACAGACCAAAGGTCATAAAGACCCAGGGAGGGAAGACCGCCTCCTGGGATATAAAAGTGTACCCTACCCAACCATCTGCAGGACTGCTCACTGTGACACACATGTGAACAAATAAAAACCCAAATCATAGGAAACAGGTGATTATACTTTAATAAATCAATGTCTGGCATCCTAAGCTTCAAATGATTCCTTGGGAAACCCCAGTAAAGACATACATCTGACTGCAAACAGATTCACTTATTCCCACATATATTTTTATGTGTACTGAAGGTTTTGTGTTTCCTGAGGGAGAGGGAGGAGAGAGGACCAAACTAAACTAAGATAAATAGAGTTGAAGGCTGAATGAAAATTAGTGGGAAGTTTTCAAATGAAACTTGACATCCTTGATATTGCTACAAAAGGTTTCTTTCTGAATTGCGGTCACAGTAACCTGAAATATAAAAAACAAAGCCATTAAAAACAGAAAGGTGGAGCCAGGGTTTAATGAATGTCATAATGGCCTCAGGACTTGGCTTTCCTTAAGTGCTTTACAAGTAAGGTTATATAGCTAGATGTGGCTGTAATTCATAAACATCCTCAAGGCTGTTTCTGCAACCCTTTGAATTTCTCTGGGGGCTCAGAGAATGGGATCTGCTGTATGAAATAGTGTTCTTTTTATTTCTTAAATTTGCCTGAAACTTGCACTTCAAAGGGTTGGGGCACATTCTCCTATTTCAGAAAGTAGAAGCCAAGTCAGCCTGATCTCAGACACTCGGTGGTTTGATAGAATGTTCACCGTGTCCTGTACCATGTATCAAGTGGTGTCACAAGGGGCTTCAGTGCCACCAAAAAACCTTGGTTTGCACCCAACTCAGATACTTATTGCAGATCTTGGGCAACTTTCATAATCTTTCTTTGCCTCTGTTTTCTCATCAGTAGAATGTGGATAATAAGAGTATCTATTCCATAAGGTATCTCTGAGAATTAAGTGAGGTAATGTCGGTAAAGGGCTTGGCCTGGAGTGTGGCTGTGGTGAAACCTTTTACTGGCCTTTCATTTCGGCTGCCCCAGGGTGAAACAGCAAAATCTTACTGATTTATGTTTTGGGTTTTGGTTCATATCTGTTTGGTGTAGTGTGGGTCAGTAAGTTAGAGGACCAACAGAAAAGTTTGGTTTTGTTCTCTTTCCTTCTACATCCTAGCATTACCCTATCTGGATTTTGAAACCCAGTTTTCCATGGGGGTGAGTGTCAGTTCAAAATAGACAGCACACTTTCCTCCAGAATGTCCTTGGTTTTTAAATCAAGCTTAGAGGAGGGTAAGAGCTATAAAAAGATCCAATGGTTGTTCCAGGGAATCTCAAAAAAATGTAAGGAAAATCAGCTAGTCAATTTAATGGTTGTTTGGTTCCATGGTAGAGAAAGAGCATTTGTTGACATCCTTCTTGTTTGAATTTGCTATGGTGATGTCTCGCTGTAAGTTTTTACACCAGTGGCAACATTTGGTGCTCAGATCTTCACTGGGGCCACTCAATCCCCAAGTAATATTAATTCAGTCAAAATGTTTTTTTGCGGCATTGTAGTCATGTGACCAAAGACTGGGCCAAAGGTAGAAGGCAAAAGGAAGAGCATGTCCCCTGTGGTTTTCTTTCATTAAAAGCGCCAAGGTTTTGGAAAAATGTCTGCCTACTCCTGCATCAGCCCCATTAGGTCAGTAGAGGATCTGCTCAAGAAGGACCAAAAACTTGGGCTCAGAGCGTCTCCCAAGGCTCCCTTTTTTCTCTTACATGCAGATGAAAAGCATCTCACTGGCAGGTGGGTCTAAATTCACTGCTCACTCACCCCTCATGAGAGCCAGCTGGCGCCCCACTTCCTCCCGCCTGCCCACTCACCATTGTGCACAATCAGCCTGTACTGCCTGGCCAGGCACAGCTCCTCCTGCCTCCGCCTCACAATTCTCTGCACTTCTGGGGGCAGGCCGTGGGGGTTGCGGGCAAACACAAAGGAGTAGCTGTCAGCACAGGTGCCGTCGAGGTTCAGGAGGCGACAGGAGTACTGCACAGCGTAGGTGTCATAGTCCGTGTCAATGATCCAGTGGTCATCGTCTGCAAGCCAGAAAGTCAGAGCCAATGCCTCTCCCTCAGCAGGTTCGGATGTCAGGGAAACTCACTACCAAGCCTGAGAAGCCAGCGGCTTCCTGCAACTGGTTTCATTTTGTTCGGAAGCAGGTGACCACAGAGAATTCAGGCAGTTTTTTAAAAACTGGGAAAATGAGAAAGGGTTTTGTTCTTTTTACAGATAAAGGGTTCTGGCCAGGGGGACCTTCTTCACCTTAATGGTTATCGCTCCCCCGGATGATAAATGTGATAGCATCTTCCTAAAGAAAAAGCGAGAATGTGGGCCCATCAACACACACCGAATAGACCTTACTACTGTGTCTTTGCCATCTACCCTCCAACAATATCGGTGCCTTTGTGGTTGATGTCTGATGGCTACCAACTTATGTTATCTCCCACTGCAGGATGTATCTCTTGCAATGGTCTGTAAGGGCCAGTTCCCAGTCATCTCGGTAACCACGTTGTCCTCCTGCCTTTCCATGCACTGGTGGACACCATTCTGATGATCTGGCTCACAGCTTTTCTGGCTCTATCCTAATTCTGGTTTAGTAACCCTATTCACCTCTCCATGCTGGCAAAAGAGTAGTTTTTGGCTTGGGCGAACAGATGCCCACCATCCGACATCAGATATTCTTTTTTAGAGTTCGTACTCTTCAGAACTCCCCTGATAGAGGCAGAAGTGACCCCTTGAAGAATTTAGATTATATTTATTCCTATGGCTGGAACGTTAGCCATGAAACATAAGTATAAACGAAGGTGGGAAAAATGCCAATGAAGACCGTATGGGACATAACATAAGAATGTTTATGAGAGATCTGCCATGGAGAAACAACAATGTTCAGGTCTATCCAAATACCTTATCTTTGGTTCAAAGTGCCACATCTCTACTTAATCTAATATTTTTGTTGACATATAGCCACGATTAGGACTTCCTGAGCACTTAGTTCGGTCAGTCATTGTGTAGATATTTTCCATGTTTTCTCAGTTATTTCTCACATCGACCCACAAGTGCACGCTATCATTCCTATTTTATAGATGAGGAAACTGAGGCAGAGAAACGAAATATTTCACCCAGAATCCCAAAGCGCAGGGTAGAACTGGTATTCAATCTGATTCCGGAGCCCACGTGCCTAACCTCTACGCCACATTGTCTATAGGCACTAAGTAAATTGGTGGCAGAGGGGACAAAAAGCAAGGAACAAAAAGTCTTTGCGTCTCCATCTCACACGCAGGTTGTGAAGCATATGATCATTTCTGCCCTATGTTGTGCTCCGCACTGGAGGAATGCAGAGGTACCTGGATCCCCCAGCACTAAAGGGCGTAAGGAAGATCTCTAACACTCACCCTATGCCGGCTCTGGGTGTGCCTCTTGGCTCTGAGAATCCCTGGAGTGCCAGCCTAGTAGGAGATCAGCCCTAACCCAGGCCCTGCAGAAGGGCTGCATAGGAGTAGGTGGTGGAACCCCCTCTTCAGCTCACTCCAGGCCCGCCAGGAAGAAGAATGAGTCACCCCTGTACCTTGCAGGCTTTCCCACAGAGAGTGTCAGAGGCAGGGTGGGAGTACCCAGACATGTGACTCCTCAGTGGTGGCCATGCAGTTATTCAGCAGGCTGGTCAGGAACAGAAGCCATGGGCCCCACCCTAACCACCAGATCCCCTTACAGGCTTTGAGCATCTGGGCAGAGCTTTCCTCCTCTCCGAATGAAGTCATTTCTTCCCCAGTTATGGGTCTCACTGTGTCAGTCACAGGCGCCCCAGCAGCCTCTCACAGCAGCCTGTGTCAGTCACAGGCGCCCCTCAGACACAAAAGCACTCTCCTTTGAAATGTGACCCTGATTCATGATCTAGACAGCTCAGCAAATCTGCAGCTTAATTTTTCCCCCCAGAATTGTTGCCAGAATGTGAATTCTGACATAGGAACTAAGTAACTTCCAGTGCTTGGTTTTAGGAAAATTGACTACCGTCCCTCACTTTTAAAAAAGGCCTAAGTTGGTTTGGTTTATCTCCAAGCTCTTTTTGGCTAAATAGTGCAGAGATGAAGAATTTAAATTGTAACAATCTTTCCCTGACTCTCCCTCCTAAGACAACTGCCCAAGAGTTGCTAGAAAGAATGAGCTCAGGCCTTCAACCTCCTCATCTGAGTTTTGGTGCATGGGAGAAAGGGAAGAAGTCACTGCCACCCAGCACACTGTGTCTGGCTCAGAATCTCAGCGTTAGCAGGCAGGGCAGCAGGCAGTGGGTCAACCCTATGCACCACGCCCCCTACATCCTTGGATGAGGGTCTCCCAGCCCCTGCTGAGGCCCCAAAGTAGTCAAGCTGTCTCAGGGATTGGCCCAAAGAGATGGAGGAAATGCAAAGCCAGGTTGAATGGTGATGTGGGCTGGGTCTTGGGGAGGTGGGAGGGATAAGAATGGAGAAGGTTACAAGCCCTGGCACAGTGGCTGAACAGGAAAATGGCAGAAGGAGGTCACCTTACAAGCCCAAAGATCCTTTGAGCTTTGACCAGGTTTTTTGAGCTGGCGAGTGGGGGTATGGGAAGTGGGGAGGATGTTTAGCTCCGCCCAGTCTCATGGCCCTAACCTCAGGCATAGCTGAGTGTTCCTGTAACTTACAGACCATTTTCCCCAAGGGCTCCACTGCAGAAGACATACAGTGATGTAGCCAGGTATGCCCCCCTCCTTTCCCACCCCCAAGACAGTCCCACGGAGCTTATTACTCACTTCCTTTCTGGAGAAAGGACGCTACACCCCAGTACTTCATCTTGAACTTGGCAGGGTCCTCCGTGTCTGTGAAGGTGCCCACCATGTCTGCACACACGTCCCAGTTGCTGCAAAAGCCAAGGGGATCGTGAGCCAGGCCAGGCAAAGGGCTTCGTCCCTCCATCCCTCCCGGGTCAGGGTTTGGCGCTGAGCCCGGGGGACCCCGGAGCGCAAAGAGCTCTGCCACCCAGAGGCCACTGACTTCAAAAGACGGACTCGGCCCTTGGCGGTGGCGCTCATCTGGCCGCTCTCGTCCACTGAGAACTCAGCGATGATGTTGTCCTGCAGAAAGAGGCCCTCAGGGTCCTTCTTGGCCATTGCATACCAGGTGCCAGCGAACTGTGGAAGAGATGAGAGCAGGTTTGGTGTCGGCGGGCAGTACACCGCCGACCGTGGGAAGGCGCCACGCGGGGACCGGGCCCTGGGACCCCAGGCAGATACCTACTCGAGCCTTGTCGAAGTTCTCCTTGACTCGGAAGCTGCTCACCCGGCAGTTGCGCTCCGCCCGGGCGCTGCCCAGCACAGCCAGCAGCACGAGCGCCCACACCCACTCCATCTCGCCCAGAAATCTGCCCTGCGGGAAACACGCGCTGTGAGCGCAGGGCCGCCAGGCCACCCGGCTCGCTACGGCCCGCGGGCACCACCACCATCACGCCTGTCCCTGAGCGTCCCCGCCTGTCCCTGCCCGTCCCCGCCCGGGCGCCGCTCACCACCGGGAGATGAGCGCAGACTTGGCCTGGGTGTCCCGGCGCACAGAGAGCGAGGGAGATGAGCGCGCCCTGGGGGCCACCGGGAGGCTTTATAACCCTGGGGGGAGGGGGTCGCGCTGTCGCAACCGCTCCGGGTGAAAGACCGAGGGGGGAGGCGCCGGGGCCTGCGGGCCAGCACTTGCATAACGCGCCCTGACTCACCGGCGCCCGCGCACAGGGAGGGTCTTTTTGGCCAGAACCTCACCTCCAGTGCCGCCTGGGGCTTGTTGGAGCCGCCGCGCGGGGTGGCCTCGATGGAGCCCAAACTCTCCAGCGGCGACGAGCCGCGGGAACAAGACCTGGCCTAGTTACCCAACACTTGTGCCAGCGGCCGCCAGCTGCGGCCTGGGGTGGCCTCAGGGCCCAGTTCCTCTGGCTGGGGGCCCAGGTCGGCCTGGCGGGAAAACCGTGGCCTCCCAGATCGAGAGGACCTATGATGCTGCTGCCTGGTGCGTCAGTGCCTGGGCACTGGCTGTGCCAAATTGGCCCCTCTGCCCTCTGAGGGCCAATTGTGCAGGGGTTTGGGAATATTTCAGCCAAGTAGTTTTTCATGTTATAAAGGATGTATTTTACTCTCTTTCAGGAGACTCGTGGTGCTCTCTGGGTCAATATTTGTTCTTTAGTTTCAACATCTTTAGAAGCATTAAAACCCTCCCTGTTAAATATTCTCCAGAAACGCAACCCTGGTCAGGGCAGGGAATATTTTAGCAACCTCGGTGGTCGCCTACTTTGTGATACTTTGCTCAAACTACTTGGAAACATGTCTACCAATTGTTTATGGTATAATTACATTTCAAAGCCATAGTTGAATTTTGCTTTGTTTTCAAAACAGCTAAGTTGGCTGAAGAGTGGACGAGAGGGAAGAGGTAAACAAAATTACAGTTAACGGTCAATTAAATGACAATGCCGTGACTAATTAAGTAATTTTGCTTTTGTGATGGCACAATTTACTGACCATATTTTTCTCTTTCCATTCAGAGTTAAAGATTTGCCCTAATTTGATCAAAGCAATCCGTCAGAAGGTGCAGCTCTTGACTAAATGAGAATTAGTAATACGACAAAAAAACAATCTTTTTGTAAGATTCCTTCCATACAGAATCAGTTGTGTCTTCATGGTCCAAATTTGAAAAAAATCAAGAGGAATTTGGACCATTTTGTTGACACGAAATAAGAGAGGGATGGGGGAGAGAGGAGTGGCTGCCGAACAGAGAAATAAGGAGGTGATGGTCCCTGGACTGGCCCTTTATGGGGCATTGGGGTTACTTCTAAGCCTGCTGAAAGGACACTTGTGGTTTCTGTCACCTTCCTGTAACTCTTTGAACACCTACCTACCCATTCTCTGCTTCCACTTTCCACCTTCCGCTCTACTCCTGCTCCCCATTTGAGTCTCTGGAGTGTCAATGATGATGCATTTAACTCCTTACTGCCACAGAACTAGGAAAGCTCTGTTTCTGGCCAACCAGCTAACTAGATCTTCTGGTTAGGCCACTTTTATCACAGGATGTATAATCCCAAATAGCTCAAATAAGGTCCGCTCCAGAGCCGCTCCTACAGAGACCGTGTGTGCGGCCATACATGTGTTAGTATCTATGCACCGTAGGTGGGAAAGGACTTTAGGGCATCTCTCAATCTCCTGTCCAATACTTGGATCCGTCTAGGACATTTCAGAGTAGAGGTCTTCCTGCTCCTCCCGCAACACCTTCAGTGATGGGCAGCTCTTGGCTTAGCCCAACTGCGTTTGGACAGTTATTATGCCAGAAAAGTTCTCCTAATACCCCTAAGTCCCTTTCAACCATTTCTCCTACAACATTCTGGTGATCCTTGCATATACTATATGTTGAATAAATGTAGGGGATTTTAGTGCATTTTTATGGTGGTGTTTTTTGCAGTAACATGTTTTTATTTATTTGTTAGATGCTTAAAATTTAACGTAACCGCTCCTCCTCCTTCTCCTCTCTCTCTCTTTTAATAATAAATCATGAACCTTGGTATCCCAGATACCAGCAAAGAAAAACAGTTTATTTTGGCATTCTCTCTCGAATTTCTTCAAATTACAAATTTCTTCAGATTACAAATACGTGAGTACAGGTCAACTGATATTTTTAACTTCAGTGCTTTGAAATGTATCATCATAAAATAAAATTTCAAATATGCATGTACAAATACACTATCAATGGAAAAAAATGTTCACAGTGATTATCTCTGTGTGATAGGATTAGGGCCATTTAAAGGTTTTTTTGTTTTTGTTTTTGTCTTGACTTGGATCTTTTTGTATTTCCCAAATTTTCCTACAGTGAAAATGTTTAATCAGAAAATAAAACAAATATTCTCTTTGCAAATAGTTTTCTTTTTTCTAGATGTAAAATTATGTTTTCAATTACATCTTATGGATTGTATATAATATACACAAAAGTTCATTTGCTTGCCATATTTTGTGGAGAGACAGACCATGTTTCATTCATCTTGGTATCCAGCTCCACCAACTTTTCCACAGGATTTATCTAGAGATCTGCACATAGTATAGGTAGGTGCTCAATCAATACATGTTGATTTAATTATTTTATTGATATTAATAATTTTAGGTAAGCTTAATAAAATATTTATTTTTTAAAATCCTGGTCAGATGTAATTTTTTTCTAAAATATAATTTCTCATAATTTAGCCCTTGAAGCAAAGGTGTCTAAGCGTCCTTCCACCAAAAAATTTGCACTCTTTTTCCATGATGTAGAAGGGTACCTCCCCACTTCCTGCAGCTCCATACGGACATCTACCCAATTCTGGTCAATGGAATATGAACAAAAGTGCTGTATGTCACTCCCAGAAAGAGGTAATTTGCCCATCCAATTGTCCTTGCTTTCTCTCCTTTCTCATCTGCCTGATGGTGGAGCCTCCATCAGCCTGGGACCCCAGCGGTGATTCACTTTATGTGAATGAAAAATAAACTTCTATTGGATTAAGCTGCTGAGATTTGGGGGTTACCTGTAGTAATGGAAGTCAGTGTTACCTTAACTAATGCAGCAGCAAACAAGTCACTAATTCCCAGGAAATATTGAAAAATGTTTTACCATAATTGAAAAAAGAGCTGATACAAGAAATGTATGTCCTTACCATTATAAAAATTAAGCATTTCCAACCAGCCCCATTTTGTACAAACTGACATTTACATCCACATCCTGCCAGAGAGGCCAAGAAAATTGAGAAACAGGGAAATTGGTAGCATTTATCTTCTGACTGCACTTAAAAGATGCTAAAATAATTGGTGGAAAATGAAAAGATTAGTTATTCAGCCAATATGTTCAGGTACAAACTAATTTTTTCAATAAGGTTTTTTCAGTGGTTATAAAACCATCAGTGAGTTTTATCAATTTAGTTGAAAATAACATGGATCTCACTAACTGAATTATCTCTGAGATACCCAGTCATACCCATCAATTAGGTGCAAGCAGAGACTCTCCCTCTAGCAAATGAACAAGGTGAAAGGGCCCTTTGCGTTTAGCTGCCAGGATGTACCTGACATCCTAGACTTTAGGGGGTGCCTTTTGGTGATGAATAATGTTAGGAACAAAGAATTTGGCTAAGTTGAAGCTGAAAAGTGGGTTCAATATAGTAATCCGAAAGGCACTCAGTTAATCCAGGATATTATTGTTAGTTTTGTGCTTCAACCTCATGTGCATATTTTTCAGCTGTTATATAAGCATTACTTCCTATAGAAATACTTAACTGCAGTGGAAAATTTTAGCACTATTGGAATTAAATATCATGTATGTTCATTAATATAGTATACTACTAAAAAATGTAAACTTGTTAAGCAGAAAGTTTAGGAAAGTTAAACCATTCTTTGTTATGGCTGTAAGCTTTTAAAAAGAGTTCCTGGAATTTTTATTTAACTCTTGTTTTGGTGTTTAAAATTTTATATATATCTAGATTTTAAATTCCTTAAAGGAAAGGTCTTTACAAATTCCCCTTTAAGCAGCTAGTATGATGTCTTGTACACTTCATGGGTTCACTTTTTAATTTAATCCTACTTAAACTAGTAGTTTTGAGGTAGGTCATTATCATTTACTAGCTGTGTGACCTTGAGCAAGTTACTTAGTTTCTCTGTGCTCCAATTTCTCACCTGTAAAATACAGATAATAATAGTACCTACCTCATAAAGTTATTGTACAAATTAAATGAAATAATACATGTAAGGGTCTTAGAAGAGTGCCTGACACAGATTACATATTATAATGTTAGCTATTCTTATGATCACTTTTTTAATCATTACCTTGTGGCTTATATTTCTAAAAAATATTCTGTGTGTAAATGGATTGGAGTTTTCACATTGACTTATTGTTTCAGATATGTTTTATCTAAAGAAATTATTGTTAATGTTTATAGCATCTAAGATATTGACCTTTTCCCTCATTCTCCCTACCAGTTAAATCATAGTTTAAAAAATTTCATAGTTTAACTATGAAACAAAAAAACTAAAAAAAAAAATCATAGTTAAAAAAATTTTGCTTTTCCAGTGACTAAGGCTAAACAGACAATAAGAGACAGAAATGTCTTGTCAGCAGAGGCCAGAGATTCTGCAAGGACTACCCTGAGGAAGAAGGGCAGTGGAGCCGATGGGACTCAGTCAAGGACAGGAGAGAAGGAAGGATATTTGTGTGTGTGCGCGAAAAGGAGGGCTTCCATTATTTCTCTTAAAAAAGATCATTGTCTTTAGAAATTATTATTCAATACTCAAAGTAGCCACCACTGTTCCCTTTTTCTTGCTTGCTTTTTAAACTAATCGATTATCTGTCCTGTCAAGTTTTGCCTGGAATTATGTTTCACATTTGTCCCTTTTTCATTCCCAAGCAGCCTTACCCATCCCCTATGAAAATAGCCTTAAAAACTTTGTTTATGAAGGAATGAATTTCTTCATTACATAAATTACATGTGTTTGTTGTAGATACTTCAGAAAAATAGGGTAAGCAAAAAAGAAGAAAAACATTAATGTGTTGAATCCCACCACGTTGAAATAAGCACTGTTAACATTTTGGTATATATATCTCTGTGTGTGTGTGTGTGTGTGTGTGTGTGTGTGTGTGTGTGTGTGTATGTAGAATCATAATACTATCTTGCAATTTACTGAATATCATAAATATCTGTTCATGTCAATATCAATAGACTTTTACAATAGGATTTTTGATAAATGTACAGTGTCGTATTCTCTGGCTATAATGCCATGTATTTTACTCCATCTCCTATTGTTGAATATTTAGGCTATTTCTAATATGTGATGTTTATAATTGTGCTTTTGATGGACATACCTGTAACTACATTAATTGCATAAATTCATAATTATTTTGGTAAGATAAATTCATAAAGGCAGAATTGCAGGGGCAAAGGCCTATACACATTTGTAGCGTATTTGATAATGAACCAAATGCAATATATTCTCTTAACCTGTATCCCAATGTGCAGGATTTCTTTTCTCCGATCTATCCTTCCAAGCACTACCAAATTAAGTTTGTCGAGAAGAACCCTAACAATGTCCTTTGTTACTCCCCAAAGCTTCCCAGAGTTCATATCCTCAGCCTAGCCTCTGAGACCCCTATAATCTAAGCCCAACCTACTTCTCCAGCTTCATCTCTCACTGTTCCCTCTGTTACTACACTCTATGTTATTGCTTCTACTATTACCACCACCTGGATCACATTCAATTTCTGCTCCATCTCCATCCACTCTAGATGTGATTTCTCATAGTCATATGTATGTACCTGTCTTCTGGCATTTATCATACTATGTTCTATGCTTCATGAATGTTTATGTATTTCTCTTACTACACCACAAAAACTGGACCAAAGCTTATTCATTCCCTGTATCCCCTGCAGTAGAAGTATAGCAGTCAGGATTGACTCAGTTATGCTGTGGCAACAGACAATTCTCATATCTCAGAGGCTAAAAATAAAAAAAAGTTTTATTTCTTACTCATGCTATGTGTCCATCTGAAGTCAGCAGGGACTTTGTTCCATGGCATCCTCACTGTGGGATTCAGGAGGCCCCTCCATCTGGAACTGATGTGGCAACAAGGAGAATAGAGAGCTGGAGGGTCTCATACTGGCAGTTAGTTGCTTCTACCAAGTAGAGACATTTATGCTACAACCCACAGACCAAAACTAGTCACATAGCTCTGCAGGGATGGGGTCAGGGGTGAGAGGTTGGGCAGAAAAGAATAATCTTCCCATATAACTAGCAGGAGAAGAGAATCAGACAACAGGGAACACGAAGTCTACAGGAGCTAGTGTGGTGTCTTGCTTATAATGGACAATCAACAGACATGTGTTGAAAGAACAAGCAAACGAATGAATCTGGAAGTAGTTATAAACACAGAAGAATGCAGACTATAATAGAACATGTTAAATTTTTTAATTAATTTTCATTTTTGTAAGTGGTGGATGTTATCATACATGGGTATTTTGTTTTTCCTATTAAATATAAATCTGTACATAGAATACAGATATGTGTTTTTCTCTCTCTGTTTAAAGAGGGAAGAATGGCATGGGATTTGTGATCACAACACATTCTTTTGGGAGAAGTAGAAATTGCACCAGTCACACAGAATGGCCAGGTAGAAAGAATGTCCGAAGCTGTGTAAGAAGAAAATGATGGTCCCAGGGAAGGGGTGATTCAGCTGACTCAACTCCTTTCTCTTAGGAGATAAATTTCTGCATTATTCTCATTATAATGAAATGCTAACAGGATGTTATGAAGTAAATAATAATCTAAGGAGTACCGTCCTGAGACTAGACTTGGGTATCACAGAGGGACGTACAAGAAAAGGTGTGTGCTTGACAAGGCCCTTTGAGGTAGGAAGTGAACTCAACCATAAGAAGTGACATAGCTCAACAAATGCCAGTTTGAGTTCTGTTCCCCTAGAAAAATCATGTTTTGCCCAAGAAGCTCTCATTTCAGGACCTAGAATCTGCAACCTCAATGGATCTCTTTTTCTTTTCTAATAAGACTATTATCACTCTCGAGAGGTAAAGCTTTAAGTTTGGAGAAGTAAATGAAACCCATAGGGTTGCTATTTTGAAATGGACTTAAATGTGGGTGTAACAATAACTTTTAGAGTCACTGTAACATATTATGTGTGTTTCTGTTCAACAGAATTTGTCATATAAAGTTTATAGCTTTATTGAAATGCTTAAAACACTTGACTAAGGTTAAAACTTGCATTTAAATATACAAGGAAATTGGCTCATGAAATGTGTAGTTTGACTTATTAGCTGCATAATAGTGTTTAAATATTTGGGAAAATGTGCTTAATCAATGTAAAAGCTTAATAAATTGAACATTAAACAAAACTAAGTAGTGGTAAGTGTTCTTTCCAGGCCAGAAGCCCCTGAGACGTTAAAGATCCTAGCAACAGATAAGACAGGTTTTATCCAGTAGATTTAACATGCTGTACCCTGGAGCAAAAATGCATGAGATCTGGCTATTACTACTGAAAACAAAATCTAAACTAACATGCTTAGCAGGAAAATCCAGGTAGCAGCTGCATGGGTTGCTTTTTGTGATCATGTCTCTTGACAAGGATTATTATTTATGTTGTGGCTTGATTAGACTTGGATCATAGGCACATGTTTTGCCATGTTCACCTCTCTAAGAAATAAGCCCAAGGTTCGTTCCTTTAAAATATGCTTCCAAGGTCTAGCTTTCTAAAGTGAGGGGAATTGAGAGGTGAGGATTTTAGAGAAGGAGTAGGCCAAGCAACCTGGGCGATCAAAGGATTTTTAAGAAAAGGAGAGATTAATATTCAATTCTATGTTACATTGATGCTAAACTCTTGCTTCTCTCCCAGTGTTCATTAAAGCTGCTATTACGTAATTATTTAATGTATAAACAAATAAATAGACACATCCGAGGTCTAAGTATTTTCACTTCATATTGCTATCATGAAAAAAATGATTCAAGCTGTCAATTGATGCTGTTGTACTTTTAACTCATGGATATGCCGGTGATTCTTCCTAGCTGCAGACAGCGCCCATTTACAGTTATTTTTCTGGAATGGTCACTTTTGACTTGCCACTTGCCTGGCTGATCTAAGATGCTCTGAGGATTCTCTGAGGACTTAAATTGAGCTAATAACGCTTAGGGATTTCATGTCCTGAAGAACTCTGTAATCCTGTGCTTCCTGAGTCCCGCTCTAAGCCAGCACCGGCTGTCACATCTCAAGAGTCACAGGCAGTTTGAAAGCTCTGCTAAGCAACCATTCTGCTGGACCTGTGGGCGTCCTATGAGGTGCCACTTAGGATTTCTTCAGAAACCTCGACCAGGATGTAGTTCCTTCTTGGCACTCTGCCTCAGGTGCTCTGAGGGTCTTCCTTTCTGAACAAGAGCAGCAAAGCAAGCCACACCATGGGTGAGATCAGCCAAGAGGCCGTGGAGAGATACCTGCAAGACAACCCTCGGTTTGCTAAGGAGTACTTCGATAAGAAGCTGCAGCTGGCGGCGCTGGGAGAAGCCTCAGAGCCCAGTGGGGAGCGGGGCGCAGCCAGCGTGTCCTTGCCGGGGCTGTCTCCGGAGGAGGAGGCGGCCCTGTGCCTGGAGCTGCTGCTGGCCGTGCCGGAGGAGGCGGGCAGCGCTGAGCTGGGGGCGCACCGGGCCCTGCAAACGCTGGCGCAGCTGCTAAGCGCGGACCGCTGCAGCCTGTTCCTGTGCCGGGCCCGCAACGGCACGCCCGAGGCGGCCTCCAGGCTGCTGAATGTCACCCCGACCTCCAAGTTTGAGGACAACCTGGTGCTCCCCGACAGAGAAGTTGTGTTTCCACTGGACATCGGGATAGTGGGTTGGGTTGCTCACACGAAGAAAGCCCTTAATGTCCCAGATGTGAAAAAGGTAGGTAGCCCAATGACAGCGGAGCAGAGATGAGGGGTCCTGGAGGGACAATAGGAAAGAGAGCAGGGGCCCAGAGGACCATCCTTGTGGCATTGGTTTGGCTCTAATCTGGAGAGTGGGGGCAGCCGGGAAGAGGGGCACCCAGTCCAAGGCTGCCAGATTTAGCAAATAAAAATACCAGATGCCCAGTTCAATCTGAACTTCATATAAACAATGAACAATGTTTTAGTGTATGATAGGTTTGGCATTTTATCAGGCACTTATCCCTGGGCCTGGTACAGCCCACACCTTCTCCTTCTCCGTGCACCTCCTCCGTGCTCTGGGCACTATCCTTCTGAATAAGAGAGCAGAACCGGCCGCCCACTGGTGAGGTCTGCCAACATGCCAGGTACCAAGGCTCCTGAGCCACTCGCCGCGCCTCTCACCCACTCCCCTCTGAAGACACTCAGTTCTTCGGGATGGATTGGCTCATAAGTGGCTCCTTTCATCTATTGACTAAATGTGCACAAAGAAAAATGAGATGACCTGAAAGCTTAGATGTTCGCATTTAGATCATTAAAACTGTGAATTGAGGTGATGGTTAAGCGCTATTGGCCATCCCAACCGCCCGTAACTCAGATCTATCAAGAATGAGCTCCAATCAGGTAAATGAGACATTTGGACCCGCGTGGGACCCAATAGCAATTGCACAAAGAGTTATGCTTATTTAAAAACGTAACATTTAACTCGTTCTCCTTGCCACCACAATGCTTGTTTGTTTTAGGAGAATTATGAAATACAAGTGAAAAGGAGGAAATACAAATGACCCATAATTCCTCTACTCAGCAATAACCATAGGCGCTAGTTTGAAGTTTCTCCTGCCAGCCCTTCTTTTTTTTTTTTACAAACATGTGCCATTATTTTGCTTTGCTATGAACAAAAGGAGAAAGGTGGATTATGTTGGCTCGAAGTTGATTGGGAGCTGGCCCTGACATGCTTTCTGTATAGACGTTTATTGCCAGCTTGTGAAGGGGGCAGCTGGAGACGGGAGGATAATCCCCCACATGCCTCCTGAAGCTGATTACAGGAGGAGGGTCACGGGGATCCAGAAGGCGCAGAAGTTGTCAAACATTAGCAACACTCAGCAAACAACCACAGGCCAGTTCTCAGGTGCAAGGGTTGCCCTTGGGCACATGGAGCCCTCAGTCCTTTTCCAATCTTCCCTTCAGTGAGTTTAAGCTAGTTGAAGTAGGTTTTTGAGTCCCCCAGCAGCTGCTTCAGGTGACTAAACCGAGGTGTGTCCTATGGCAAGGTTCTCTGGACATCACTTAGGAGGCTGTCCCCACACACCCTGAGGTGTTCTCATGGGAATATGCTCCTCTCCAACGGAGGCCATCTCCAAAATTACTAGGACATCAAACTTAAGAAAGTGACACGCAATATTTTTCCCCCAAAATTTTGTTTTTTAAAGAAGAGATGTATAAAATGCCTTCTACTGTAATACTTTATTAATAAGCCCAGTTCTGCATGTTAAAAGGAAAAGGACAGAATAGAGTTGCTTTAAAGATCAGGTGGCCTTGGTCTGCTGCTGTCCATGGTTAACCCCTGCATGGACAGTAAATGAGGTGGGGGTCATGTCTCTCCATTCTTCCTTTTCCTGAGGACTCCTGGCTGTTACAGGTGGGACAGAGACATGGACTGAAGACAGACACTTTCCTGAGCTCAGAGGAGAGACAAGGGCTTTATTTGTTCTCCATTTCTACTGCTTCTAAGCATTATTTTTTCTCTGAGAGTGGTACTTTTCAACTTTGGATGCACATTAAAATCAAATCGAGAACTCTTAAAAATAGTGATGTCGGGGTAGCTGGTTAGCTCAGTTGGTTAGAGCGTGATGCTGATAACACCAAGGTTGCCGGTTCAATCTCCACATGGGCCACTGTGAGCTGTGCCCTCCTTAATAAATACATACATACATACATACATACATACATACATACATAAAACAAAATAAAATAGTGATGTCTGAGACTCTCAATAGACCAATTACACCAGACTCTGAGAGGTTCGGACACAGGCACTAGTATTTTTAAAAAGCTCCCCAGGTGATTCTAATATGCAGCCAATGTTGAAAACCACTTGTCTTTTGAGTGAGCAGATGCAAGAGAAGGAAGTAAATTTCAAATCAACTGTAGAATATTAGATGGAAAGGACTCCTGGCGTCGTTAGTCCAACTGTTTCCTTGGGCAGACAGGAAGTTGAGGTCATGGGAGCTTTATTTCTTCCAGAGTCCATAGTCTGGTCAGGGCTGAAATAGAATCAAGGCTCTGAGTCCAGTGCTCCCTCCACCTTCACCAAACTCTGTGTCTCTGCAGTTTCGCCACACTTTAGTCGCTGTGGGGAAATCTGCAAAGAGAAAGGTGATGGAAACCAATATTTTACATGACATTTTTATTACTTCTTCACCTTTTCATTGCATTTGACATTTTATAAAGATTTTCTATTTTCTTAATCTCACTTGATTCTAGCAATGACCCTGTGTGGAAGACACATTTTAATCTCCATCCTGTCTGTGTAAGAATCTTCTCAAGGTCAATTAGGCAGGGAGTGGTGGGTCCATAAGTCAAGTCTTTGGAGGCCTCCCTCTTACCACACCGCTGACCACACGTGACGTCTTGCTGGGTGGCAGTGTGGGTACAAGTGAGGGGAAGGACTTCTCACACCTCGACAAAGGCAGAAGCGGTTACTCCCAACCTTGGGGTCCACGAAGGTGGAAACAGGGAAGCCATGTGGTGTAGGGTGAGAGCTTTGACATCAGACAGACCTGAGTGCAGGTCCAGGTCTGAGACTAGGTAACTGAGTGATGGATTGAGTTTCTGCACCTGAGAAACGTAGGTAACCAAATGCGGAGATTAAATGGACATGAAGTACCTGACTCCTGGTAGGTTCTCAATAAATGACAACTATGATAAGATTATCTTTATGCCAGAAGGGGTACTGGGGCTGGGTGTGGATGGCCAAAACTGGGTCAATGTTTATTGCCTGTTTTTAAAATAGGTGAAAGGCAAGGAAAACTTTGGATAACAGGGAACTGAGAAATAGTCTTTTCAAGTTAATCATTTCTTTTTCTATTGGGACAAAGAAAAAGCTGTTGATTAACTCTGTGCATGGGCAGTTCTCATTCTGACTGTGGTTAAAAGAAAGCCATGGAGAAGTCCGAAGTTTCCAATGATTAACAGGGTGCTTACAGATCCCTTTTCTCCCTCTTCTCTCTTCCTTTTTTCCTCTCTTTCTGACTCCTGATCTCAGGAGATAGTGGAATTTTTTTTTTAACCTTTTTAAAGTGGGTATTGAACTGGCAACCCTGGTGTTGAGTGTTGCGCTCTAACCAACTGAGCTAAGTGGCCTCCCCCGAGATAATGGTATTTAATCAGAACTCACAATGCTAAGCTTGGATGAGGGATTCAGGTGACCTGCTGCTCTAAGCAATGTTCTCTCCAGGTGCCTTCAGTAGCTTCTTTGAAAAAGAACCATCAGGGAGAGTTTACAAATATGAGAAACACAGGATTTACTCAAACAAACATCAGTAAGGATTGTTTGAACTAGTGAAAATAAAAAACCAGAAAGCCTCATTTCGCCTACCTTGAAATTTGATGGATGATTTTATCCAGGACTTTCAGAGACAACCATAAGCAAGCATTCTATTTCGAAACTCATAAGCCAAATTCTCAAAACAGCCAACTGAACTTGAGAACATTTCCTTGTGTCTAGAATCTAGAATAAAATAGCGTCAAGTGTTGAAGCTGCAGTATGAAGTGTGTTAGCTACGAGATGGGTCATGTTTCTGGCATTTTGAATATTCCTTTAGTGCCTAGGATTGCTGTGTAAATGCAAGGGATCATGGTCTGTAATGGGTAAGCTTGTATACATGTACCCCCAGCTCTGCGCTCCTTCCCCGCACACACGTTTTGTTCATTGTAACCCTCTGTCTTGCCCTCCCTTCCTATTGGCACCTTCTTTCCATTTGGCCATGATATCACCTGTTTTTCTCCTGCCCGACCTCAGCCTAGCCTTGATAGGCCACAGCTCAGCTGGAAAATGCTCATTCTGAAACAGCCATGTCATGCCAAGCAATCATAGGATAGGGGCATGTGTGCTCACGACCCCTGTGTCAGTACAGTTTGGACTAGACAGAATGACTTGTTGCCATTTCTGGATTTGCACTCCATGCTCTTGTGCTGCTTGGGCAAATGCATAAATATGTCTTTCAGAACAGCCATTTTTCTGACTTCATGGACAAACACACAGGGTATGTCACTAGGAATCTGCTGGCCACCCCGATCGTGATGGGCAAAGAGGTTCTTGCTGTGGTGATGGCAGTTAACAAAGTAAATGCACCTGCATTTTCCAAACAGGACGAGAAGGTAATGCTGGGTATCCAGTCGAAGGTTCAGGAAACTTACTTCTTGTATTATATATCCGACAGAAACCTGCCACATCTAATTTGTTTTTCTCTGTCATTTGTAGGTCTTTTCCAAATACCTCACCTTTGTTTCTATCATCCTAAAGCTTCATCATACCAACTACATGTACAGTGTTGAATCCCGAAGAAGCCAGGTAAAGGGAAGGTGACATTATTCACTTCATGCTGACTTGCTCTGACAAAGGGACCCAGAGAGAGAGGCAACGAGCCCAGATCCCTCCTTCCCCTCATGGGGTTTCAGCCACATGGAGCAAACCCCCAATCCGCAGTCCCAGGTGTCTTCTCACGGTCCACTCTGTCTTCCATCCCCAAAGCCTGCCCCTCCGTCCATATGTACAATTGGTGTGCCTTTCTTCCGTCTTCATCCTGGGTAGCCATGGTCTCTTCATCTATGAGATAGTGATGATATAGTATCTGCCCCACATGGTTATTGTGACTATTGAATGTTCATTAGATGAGTTTGTTCACATAAAGTTCTTAGCAGTTCCTGATATACAGTAAAGCTACTCATTTCAGGAGGAAATCACTCCTCTGAAGTCTGTTGCCTCCTTGAGCCAGAACTATAAAGAACAACATTGGTAACCAGGTGTCATGCAGGGTGTCATGAGGGGTCTCAGCTCCCGCTCCCCACATAAGAACATAGGATATGGCGAGGCCAAAAAGGAACACCCACGGAACCATAGACAGGGGAGTCACACCACTATATTCTCACTGGCGGCTGGGTTGGAGACACAGGAAGCAGAAGCCATCTGCAACCTGCCATCCACTGCTCTCTGCAAACCAACCCCACTTGCCAGCTGCAATCCGCCGTGCTAACTGCAATCAGCACTTGCTAGCTCAGCCACCGTCTTCTTGCTAGCCCCCATTTGCTGCTAGCATAGCCACAGCAGTTATATTAGTGGCCAATGGCTCACTGGTTACAGCTGATGGCCAACTAGCCACAGTTGATGGCCATCCAGTCACAGTTGATGGCCATTTACTACCTGAGCCAGCATCTATCCATGTGAGGTCAAGAGCCTAGAAATTGCACTCCTGGCTCTGTCCCCACACCAGGTTACCTGAGTCTGGACCATTCTCTGGACCTCAGTTTCCTCATCAGTACAATGGTGGGAGGAGGGTTGGGAGGGAAGGCTTTCAATGTCTCTTCCCATTCTAACTGTCCAGCTAGGGTTACCACTGATTAGCTCAGGATGCATGGAAGGAGGCATGTGGCTGTCTCCCCACACGGGCCAGCAGGACCAGTGGGCCACTAACACTGCACCCTCTCTCCAGGGACTGTCCCTGTATCCAACTATAGGTCACCTCCCTTTGAAGTCAAAACATTTGCTTCTCTCCCTTTAAAAAGTCACAGCCTTGCAAACTTCCAGTCATCATCCCACACAGAGAATCAGTAGTTTGTTGGATGTGTACATGTTCATAAATAGAACAGTGTTGTCTAGTGATGTGTATTTATATAATCTGATGTGCCTCCTGTTTTATATTTTCATAGTGTATTTTGTTCTAACTGCTTTCTTTTTAATACCTACTTTCAGATCCTTATGTGGTCAGCCAATAAAGTATTTGAAGAGCTCACAGATGTTGAGCGACAGTTTCACAAAGCACTCTACACAGTTAGGACATATCTGAACTGTGAACGATATTCCATTGGACTGCTGGACATGACCAAGGAGAAGGTCCTCATTGTTCCATACATTTTGTCTTGCCTAAAACCGTCTGTAAAATACACATCACATGAAATGTGAACCGTTAAAACATCGATATACTATGTAAATAATCAGTCATGATAGATCCTAAGAACCAGTGCCAAGAAAAGACAGTACAGAAGTAAAAGTGTGCATTTTGGCACAAAAAAGGTCTAGGCTTGAATCTTGGCTTTTCTACTTCCTAGTTGTATATGCGTCTTCAATGGTCTTTTTTCTTTTTTAAAATATTAATAGACATTTTTTTAAGAGAAATTTTAGGTTTCCAGAGAAAATGTGCAGAAAGTTCAGCAACTTCCTATATATGTCCTCTTTCCCTCCCTGCCCACTTTCCTCTTTCCCTATTTCTATCATGACATCTTGCATTGGTGTGGTACATTTGATAAATCAATATTGATATATAATTATTAACTAAAGTGCACAGTGTACATTAGGCTTCACTCCTTGTGTTGTACAATTCTACGGGTTTTGACAAATGCATAATGTCATTTGTCTGCCATTACAGTGCTATACAGAATAGTTTCCCTGCCTGAAAAATCCTGTGTGCCACCTATTCATCATTTCCTCTCCCGGCCCCAAGCACCTGGCAACCACTGATTTTTTTTTTTTTTATTGCCTCTATAGTTTTGCCTTTTCCATAATGCTGTATAGTTGGAATCAGACAGTATGTAGATTTTTTCCTATTGGATTATTTCCCTTAGCAATATGCATGTAAGTTTCCTCCATACATTTTCATGGCTCAGTAGTTCATTTCTTTTTAGTGCTGCATGATATTCCATTGTCTGGATAAATCACAGTTTATTCATTCACCTACTGAAGGATATCTTGGTTGCTTCTGAATTTTGCTAATTATGAATAAAGTGTAGATTTTTCTGTAGACATAGTTATCCACTCCTTTGGGTAAATACCAAGGAGGGTTACTGCTGGATCATATGGTAAGACTATGTTTAGTTTTGTAAAAAACCACCAAACTATCTTCTAAAATGGCTGTGCAATTTTGCATTCCCACTGGAAATAAATTAGAGTTTCTGTTGCTCCACATCTTCCCTGGCAGTTGGTGATGTCAGAATTTTGGATTTTAGCTATTTTAATAGGTATGTAGTGGTATCTCCTTGTTTTAATTTACATTCCCCTAATGACATGTGCTATAAGGCATCTTTTCATGTGCTTACTTGCCATCTGTATACCTTCTTTGGTGAGACATCTGTTCAGGTTTTTGCCAACTTTTTAATTGGGTTGTTTATCTTGTTTTTCAGTTTTAAGAGCTCTTTGTATTTTGGATACAAGTCCTTAATCAGATATATATTTTGCAAATATTCTCTCCCAAACTATGGCTTATCTTTTCACTCTTTTCACAGTGTCTTTTGCAGAACAGAAAATTTTAACGAAATCAAATTTTATATATTTTTTTAGTTCATAGATTGTGCTTTTGGTGATGTATCTAAAAAGTCCCTCCAAACCCATTCACCAAGATATCCTATGTCATCTTCTTAAAGTTTTATAGTTTTGTGTTTTACATTTCGGTCTGATTCATTTTGAGGGTTTGTGTGTGTGTGTGTGTGTGAAAGGTATTAAGTCTGAGTCTAGATTCAGTTCATTTTTTGTCTTACATGTGGATATTCAGTTGTTCCAGACAATTGTTGAAAAAAACTATCCTTTCTCTGTTGTCTTTGCTCCTTTGCCAAAGATCAGTTGGCTATATTTGTTTGGGTTTATTTCTGGGCTTCCTGTTCTGTTCCATTGATTTGTCTATGTTTTCACCAATACCACACCATCTTGATTATTGTAGTTTTGTAGTAAGTCTGGAGACTAGACAGTATCAGTTCTATGTTCTTGTTCTTTTTTTCAGCAAGTCTTTTAAGCTCCTTGATTCTTGGTTTACTCATCTGTAAAATGAGGACATTTCTCTTATCAGTTGCGAGGATTAGAGACCGTATATGTGTAGGTACACACACACACACACACACAAGTCTAGTAGAGTAGGGGAATAATAAACAATATTATCACCAATTCAAAGTTTTGTATTCTGAAAAGTTAAAATTATTTTAAAGTAGTAATAAAATATGTAATTTTATTCACAGACAATATAATGCTCATTTCTCATCTTGTTTTATTAATTCTGTTGGAGCTCTCCTAGTTCAACATGACTAATGAATACCATATCATTTATGTTTCTTACTATCCTTGTGATTTGAAGTTATTTTTTCAGAGTAATTGTTCTCAGTGGCTAAATACAGGACCAGATGTCAGGAGAGCTGGGTTCTGATCCTAGCTCTGTTGAGTTCCTAGTTGATTATATTGGTTAGGATGTTTTTCACTGCCAGTAACATCAGACCCAGGTAAGAACATCTTTAACAATAAGATAGTGTCATGCGGGAGACGCTGCTCGCTGCGCCATGTGTCATGCGGGGCAGCCTGCGGGGTCTCTGCTCCCGCTCCCCACGTAAGAATGCAGGAAAGGGCTAGGCCAAAAGGGAACACCCACGGAGCCATAGGTAGGGGAGTCATACCACTATAGTCTCACTGGCGGCTGGATTCACACGACGTGCGACCTGCTGTCCGCTTTTCTGCCAACCGACCGACTCTCACTCCCCAGCGCAGCCGCAGCAGTTATATCAGTGGCCAATTGGCTAACTGGCTACAGCTGACGGTCAACTAGTCACAGCCGATGGCCATCTACTACCCGAGCCAGCACCCCTCCACGTGAGGCCGAAAGCCTGGAAACTGCTCTCCGGGGCTGTGTCCCCACAGATAGTTATTATCTCATTTAACAAGAAGTCCCACAGTGGGGCAGTTCTAAGGCTGGTTAATTCAGTGCTCCATACAATCATCAAAGTCCCAGGGGCTTTCCATTGTCTCCTGGCCAGGTCTCTGCTACCTTCAGTATGTTGATGAGGTCTCCTACAGAATTATGGTGGCAAGGTGGCTGTTGCAGCTCAAGGCATGGCATGTAGACAGGACAAAATTGTGAGGCATTTCCTGCAAATGCCACTTTCATCACCTTTCATCTGAGACACACCTTTCCCCAGAAGCCTCGTGGTAGACTTCTCCTTCTTCATTGTTCACAACTGGGCCTTTTGCCTGCCCTCAGACTAATTCCAGGCACCTCATATAGACCACCTGTGGGCTGGGCAGGGCCCATACTCCCTGAACAAATTACCACCTGATACCCAAATAAAATCAGGTTCTGTTAGCAAGGAAGAAGGGGAGAATGGATGTTACGTAAGGCAATCAACACTTTGGCTACTCCACATGACCTTGGCTAAGCCTCTTAACCTATCTAGATTTATTTTAATTACCTATAAAAGAGCTGCTATATACCAAGTACTTTTAATTATGTGTCAGAGTAGTGCTCTGTATTATTCATTGAATCCTCACAATAACCCTGTAGTACGAATTCTATTATTATTCCCATTTTACAGATGGAAAAGGTTAAGGTTAAGTGACTGGTTCATGATCACAAGTTCATATAAGCAGTATTGCTGGGAATTGCAGGTCTTTCCAGCTCTAAAATTTTATAATTATAAATTAACATAAAACATGCAAACACATGAAATTCATATAACATATGGTAGGTAATGGAACAGTTTGTTTAATAATGTTTAATTATAATCACCTCCAGGAATTCTATGATGAATGGCCAGTCAAGCTTGGTGAAGCTGAGCCTTACAGAGGTCCAAAGACACCAGATGGCAGAGTAAGTGTAAACATCTTTGGTGATATTTGTGCACAGTGCAAAGTGCTAAAACGAGAGACAGCCATGCAGCGAGGAAAGAGCATGGGCCTGAGAAGGCCTGGGTTCTAATCCTGTAACTTTATGTGGGACCTTGGAGTAGAAAGAATACTGCACAAGGAATTTGAAATTCCAATCCTAGCTCTTCCTCAAGCGAGCTGGGTGGTCTTTGCCTTAACTCACTATTTAACTTCTTAGTTTCCTTTTCTGTAAAGCTAGGACTTGGTGGATGGATCAGTAGTTCTCCATAGAGAGGAATCCATCAGAGCCACCTGCATAGCTTTTGAAATACATTGTGCCCAAGTCCTTCTGACATGTTGGATTGGAATCTTCTGGGAAGGGTTGGGTTAGATTTACTTCCCCACTTGACTGCAAGCTTCACAGGGCAGGAACCGTGTTTCACCACTGAAAGGGAAGGTTATGGAATGGAATATGTCCAGACCTCAGGTTCTCCATCTGTCTAAAGAAGTAGAGAGATTAGTTCTCAAGTCCCTGGAAGCTTTGACAACAGATCCACGGACTCCTGTTTGTGAGACACCTGTTCAGATAAGCCAGTACTGAAAGGGGGGCATGCTCACTGTGTAGCTGGGAAGGGAAAACGTTGACTGAGGTTGAGAAATTACATGATTTGTTCCACTGAAGTTATCAGCCAGATATTTCTGGATGATAGAAAGGGATGAGTTCAAAGCAAAAGAAGTTTCCCCTAAAAATTGTTTGGGTGAATTCAACTTTTTAAATTTAGTTCAACAGGCTTGTTCTTATAATATTTCCAATATATAAGAATAATATTTCTAGTTTTATTACACGTTTTTAATCAGGACATGAGTATTTTGGTAATTTACATTATGCAGAGAAATGGGGTTGAAATAGGTACTATTTAAATGAGTTTTAAAGTATAAGTTTGTCAATGAAAAGTATTGTTTTGGGGGGGAACAAGATTTTTCTCACCATCTCTTTCCTTTTAGGAAATCATCTTTTATAAAGTCATTGATTACATTTTACACGGAAAAGAAGAGATCAAAGTGATTCCGTGAGTATTGTTGTACAGCAGCCATTTTCTTTTTGTACTCAGTGCTTTTCTCTGTATAGCAATGGTTTTCTTTCTTCTGTTCTTCCCCAAGGACACCTCCTGCAGACCACTGGACTCTCATAAGTGGGTTGCCAACTTATGTTGCTGAAAATGGATTTGTAAGTTATTAAACACATTCAACTAATAATGGATGGAACTCGTATTAGCTAAGCGATAGAAACAAATGTGAAAGCAAGAATGTATCAGGGAAAGGTGAGCTGGCCACTTCCTTTGGCTCAGGATATAGGAGAGAGGAAACTTGGCAGTTGAATGTAAGTTCACTAGAGACCCCTAAACCCTGCAAGAAAATATTTTGTTGACACAAGAAAGGTTGATCCATTCCCCAGCTTCTTGTTCTGCAGCCAACACATGTCAGAGTCCTTTGGAAGTCCATGATTCATGCTGGATTTCATTTGATCTCAAGGGACAGTTCCCTTGGTCAAAATTTTTGATGCATGGAAGATTACTGACAAAAAAGAAAAATATATAAAGAGAGAACTTTGCCACTGAAATTTGCAATAAAAAAATGTAGTGAGTTGATACAGAAAGTGAAGATTTTTGCCCTGGCTTGTCAGGTGGAGTGGGGTGAACATTAGGCCAGGTCTGGCTAAGAGAGGTCAGGTGTAGAAAGACAACAAATAAATGATTGCTGGTAGGTCCCATAGGTCCCAAGACCAGAAGATAGGGTCACCACAGCTTTTCCACTTGGCCTCAATAATACTTTCCTTCCTTCTCATGGCTGACTTGTCTCCTGAATTGGGCTTCTCCACCATCTCTGTCATTTTTTGGATCAAGATTCTGTCCTATAAGAATGTTGGATGCTTTCAACATTTATGCCGGCATTTTTTTTTATTCCCCCTTCAGATCCAAGTTTCTGAAATATATTCACAGCATTTATTTGCATATTTGTTTTTTTCTTTAGCACTATCCTTGTGTTTTTGGCAGGGTTCATTCTTCTAGTTGCTTTGAATTTGGAAGAAGAATCCTTAGAGGCTAGAAGAGTAGGAAGGAGTAGAGACGGTGCTAAATGTCATCCAATGACTTAATTAGCAGATGATAAGCTAACTTCAATGTGTTGGTCGCAAATTTGGCCTATCCAAGGTCCGGTGTGAATAATCTGCCTGCAAGCCATTGAGAGCTACGGAAGAAACCCTCATACCTGATGCATTTTTCTTGTTCTGTGTTGTGGGTTTAATGGCTGCACTACACGATGTTTCAGGCCTTTTGTCCCCTCTTGCGTTACAGATCTGTAACATGCTGAATGCCCCTGCAGATGAGTACTTCACCTTCCAGGTAACCTTGCCCTCTGCCAGGTCTCGCCCCAGTACCAGGGAGGAGGGGAGCAGCACTCTTCTCCCATCCCTCCTATCCCCAGGGTCTATGTTAGACTCAGAGACAAAAAAGAATAATAATAATTCTGAAGCTTTTGGAAAATATCTAAATGCTAAATTCTATGGCCCAGGCTATAAGTGCTTTTGTAATTCTGAAAAAGTAAACTTCCAGATGGCCAAAAAAGTGAGAGAAGGCTTCAGAGTTGAGACTTAATCGGAGCCTCTAAAGGTGACTAACTAAATAAGGCAACAGGAGGCTAAAGCATCAACAGTGTGGTGTGTTCAGTGCTTGGCTACCTTTGCTCTGTTGCCTACTGTGCAGGGGGCCATACCGTGGTTCTCAAACATCAGAGGGCATCAGAATTACCTGGGGAGCTTATTCAAAAATACATGAAACAAGCTTTTTTCAAAAAAATCTGTTGCACATAGTCCTTGGGCCACACTTTGAGGAGCACTCCTAATCTTCTGTGTCTATGTCTCCCATTAGACTGCTGTCTAACGAGAGGGTAGGGCCTGTGACTTATTCATCTTACTATCCCCAGCAGCTACCCAGGTCCTGGCACATCACTGGGGCTAGACAGATATTTACTAAATGGAACCACACCACAGAACAAAAGACTATCTCGAAAGATCAGTCAGGAAAACAGAAATGACGCTAGGTATTTCAACAGAGAGACTTTTATATAAGAAATGAGCTAAACAGGTGTTAGAGGACAGAGAAAGTGAATAGGAAACCCTGAGGTGACACAGAGGTAAATGCTTCTCATCCCTAGGGCTGGAGAGGCAAAGAAGTTAGGTTGTCACAATACCGACCCTTGTGTTCTAGTACACCTAATTGAATGTACTAGTATACTTTTATGGCTCTATCATCCTAGACATGTTCTGACATAACATAGGAATTGTGTGTCTAATACCCAAAGATTATTCTTTCTTTAAATTAAAAAGAACCCAAGTGTGTGTGGGGGGATGGCTATAAAGGGCTGAGGCAAAGGAGCTCGATTCTAGTGGAGGGTACACTTATCTATATAAGTGATGGATTTGCATAGAGCCTCACACACATGCAGTCACACATAGACACGCATGCACACACACACACACACACACACACACACACACACAAATAAATACATATAGATCTGGTGGAATTTGAATAAGCTTCATGGATTTTACCAACGTCTATTCCATGGTTTTGATAGTGTGCTATAGGTATGTAAGATGTTACCACTGTGGAAACTGGATGAAGGGTACTTGGGACCTCTCTGTACATTTCTTTTGCAACATCCTGTGAATCTATAATTATTTCAAAATAAAAAGCTTAAAAAAGTAACATAAGTGTTTGTTATTTGTAGAAAGGACCTGTAGATGAAACTGGCTGGGTCATTAAAAATGTCTTGTCCCTGCCTATTGTCAACAAGAAAGAAGATATTGTGGGAGTAGCTACGTTTTACAACAGGAAGGATGGAAAACCTTTTGATGAGTATGATGAACACATTACTGAGGTAAGTGCAATGATAAAATAATGGAGGTAAACGAAATTCATGAAATAACAGAAAATGCATAATGATTTTTTTTCTGGAATAATATTTTTGAAGGGCAATTAAGACATGAGTCACACATGGTTGCAGTCAATAGGTTGTTGTGTCATTTCTGTTTATTGACTTCTATAAACTGCACCATTTTCTACCAAAGTATGAACTTCTGGTCTAATAAAAATTCTCTACAACACTAGGAAATTGGGAAAGAAGGTTTGTATCTCCTTTCTCTTCACCCCACTTCTATTCTCTTCATTCTCGCTCTCACCCCAGCTCTCTCTCTGATTTTCAGGTCACGTTTATTTGATTGGATTCTTGTAATTTCTTCTAATACCGTATTCAGGATGCATGGTGCACTTTGAAAATCAAGGGCTTAGCCTATTTTCTTGTCTGGGGCATTATTAGTCTATTTTTTCTTAGATTAAAACAAGGAACTGGGTTGTTGATGGTGGAAGGGAGATTAAGTGATAGGAAAGCGTGCAGATTGCTGCCTCCAAATCAGTTTTGCTTTGATTTTAGAGAATTGAATCACATGTTATCCATTTCAGACTCTCACACAATTTCTTGGATGGTCTCTTTTAAACACTGACACCTATGAGAAAATGAACAAGCTAGAAAACAGAAAGGACATAGCTCGGGAAATGCTCATGAACCAGACCAAAGCTACTCCTGATGAAATCAAGTCTATTTTGGTAAGTGGGGAATTCAGTCCTGTGGGCATGGGGTGGTACCTAACCAGGGCTTCTGGAATTCACCTAATTACCCAAAGGTCTGACAAATGAGAATAGGTTTAGTCCTGAGCTAAGGAAGGCGGACAAAGAAAGGGGGTTGGGGGAGGTCCTGGGTGGCCCAGTGTACATGGACCCTTACTGGACTTCCAGGCTGCCTGGTTGGAATGGCCCTTTGTTAGAAACAGCTTATGGGTCTGTAGGAGCTGGAGTAGTGATGTCTAGATTCAAGTGTGTTAGCAAGGGAAATATATTTCAGGAAGGAAAACATATCAGTCAGCTATTACCATGTAATGCTGCATAGCAACTATAACGTCTCAGTGGTATACAACAATAAGCTTCTATTTCTCACTCATGCATTTGTGGGTCGGCCAGGCTTCAGTTGTCCTTGATTGGGTTTGGCTCCGAGCTGTGAGTTCGGTTTGCTCTATGTGTCTCTCTCATTTTTCTTGATCAGCAGCTACCCGATAGATGTTCTTTTCATGATGATGACAGAAGTGCAACAGAGAAAGCCTCCTGTGCAAGCACATTTCAAGTCTTTACTCATGTCACATTCGCTGAAATTCTCATTGGCCAAAAATGACCAAAACCAACATCATGGATGATGGGGGAGCGAGTAGATATTTGCTAACAGTATTCTAATTACCACCAAGTGAAGGGAAAATATCACACACCCACTATTTCTATTCCTTCTATTTCCCTAGCTGTTAGAGTGTGTGCAAGGTATAGTTTTGCTGCGGTGTTTTTGTTGTTGTTGTTGTTGTTGTTTTGGTTTTGCTGTGTGATTTGAGAGGTAAGAAAATTTGACTTGAGAGTTTGATATGTTGAAGATGAGATGTTGAAGATGGGGAGAATAAAGGGAAATTGCTATATACTAATAAAAACGCAGACGTAAGCCACTCCTTCCTTCCTTCCTTCCTTCCTTCTTTCTTTCTTACCTATGTACAAACAATCTCTCTCTCTCTCTCTTTCTCTCTCTCTCTCTCTCTCTCTCTCTCTCTCTCTCTCTCTTCTCTCTCTCCCTCTCTCTCTCTCTCTCTCTCTCTCTCTCTCTCTCTCTCTCTCTGCCTTCTTTCTCTCGAGACAGCTGTTGTTACATTTTGGGAGGAATAGAAAAATTAATTTGGTTAGGTTATTTCTTGGAGGAAACTCTTCATATTCATGTGCTTTAGGTTTTCTTTGTAGCCAGAATGCATCTTTGTTATGGAACTCATTACAGCATATTTTAAATGTGTTTTAATTGATTTTAAAAGCAAAGGAATCAGACAGAAATCTTCTCCTTTATCGGAATTTCACCTCAATTGCTTTTACATTTTAGAATTTTAAAGAGAAGTTAAATATAGATGTAATTGAAGACTGTGAAGAAAAACAACTTGTCACAATTTTGGTAAGTGTTTTCTATCCTTAATGCATTTTTAATAAAACTTATTAGGACATGCTTTCTCATTTTTCAAGTAAATGAGATACCGCTTCCCTGACACCTTTCAAAGCTAAAAAGAAAGGAGATTTCTTCTAAAGAGATATTCTGGCTTCCTGCTCTCTTCCCCTTTGTCTCCTACAGTCCAATCCACATAGGTAATTTAGAATCTCAGCTAAAGTGGACTACGGCATAAGACTGTAGTCATAGACTCTACAGGTAGTATGGACTGGTTGATTTCAATAGCTTTGGATTACACCATGGCCATCCCAGAAGACATAACAGAATTATTGAACATAGGCCCTTCTGGGCACAATTATCATCTGCCATCTCTAGTTTCTCTTCTGAAGCCTGAAGTAATTCAGTTTTTTCTTATTGTTCACCTATTGGGCCACCCTTATTATTTCTGGTTGAAATGAACTTCTCTTCCAGTTCATTAATCCTATTATTTTGTGCCTACTAAACCCACCCAAACCCATTTTCTACTGTTTACTATTAGACCCATCCAATAAATTTTTAATTTCAGAGATTATGTTTTTCAGTTCTAGAAGGCTCATTTAATACCTTTTTAAAAGAAGATTCCAACTCTGTCTTAAAACTTTTCAACAGTGTTATCTCCTTTGTCTAAATTCTCCATCTCAATACCTGTGTCACCTATAAGTCTGGTTCTACCATTTATTTTTATACTTAGCTTTCAGTCATTTGATCATTTTAAAGCATGCTTCATATTTTTGTTTCATTGAAAACTGGACATTGTGGATGAAAACTTGTAGGGGCTCTAAGTGATACTATCTTTCTGCAAAGACGGTTAGATTTTCTTCTAGCAGGTGAATAGAGTTGGTTTCAGATTTTGATTTTAGGAGTAGTCTATTTGTTTTCCCCTTACAACAAGGGTTAGAGCCCTTATTTCTAGAGTGTGGCCCTTCTGAGATCCCAGCTGAAAGTTTGGGATATTTCCCAAGGCCCCCTAGACCTTGAATTTCACAGGCTTGAATACAATCTGATTGAAATGGAAATAATATCACATTTACTTCCCCCACTAACGACCTTATCCTGTTTTCCACAGCCCCTTCCCAATCTATGATGTCAGTGTTCCTCTTTCTAAACTAAGAAATACTGAGTATCTCACCTTCCCCTTTCCCATCTTTTATGGTCTCTGTGCTACCATCTGGCCCTTGGCCTTTGAACCCTTTTTGAGAGCTTCATTCCCACCCTGCAGATTTTCATGTCACCAGCGCTCTTCCTCCTTGCCCATTCTCCTTGGCACCACCTCTGAACACTTTCCTCTTACACTCAGCCCAAAGACGACACTTCCTTCTCCTCACCTGCCCTCAACAGCTTGTATCTTCTTATAAAAAAAAATCATAATTGACACCCATGACACTTTAGAAATTCTCTAGTTCTCTATTTACAGGAGAAAGGAATTTATGTTGGAGAAGAAATGAAATGGGTAAAGAACCAGTAGCTTTATCAAAAACACCCTATTTTAATGTAAAATCTGCTTTAGGCTTGTTCCAAATCATTGCTGCATGAAACTTAGAAACTTGAGAAACAAACACAGAAGTATTTCAGAGGAATTCTTCACAATTATCTTGGCATAATTTCCCAGCTGCATAATTATTTATGCATCTCTACTTACCATGATTCTTTCTATAGGTGTGCACTTTACTTCTGGGTTCAGGGAAGGCCTGCCCTCCGGTATTCAGTTTCTCCCACAGTCCCAGGCACTTGATACTGTGCTCTGTCAGTATTCTAAGCTTTCACTTCCCCTAGTCTGTGTTGTATAATTTTTTCACTAAGTTCCTTAATGGTAACATCCATATTTTTATTTCCCAAGCCATGTCAATATTCATGTGCCCAGTTCAGTGTTTTTTCACATAGTCCTAAGTCCTAACAAGATGTGGGTTAAATGAGATATCTGCAAGTGTACCAATACCCTGCAGGGCACTCATTCAACAAACATTTACTGCGTACCTCCATGGGACATCTCACGGTTCTGGGACAGACCACAGCAATATGAAAGACATGATCCCATCATTGCATAGCTCCCAGTCTCATGGGAAAGTGTTACTGAGCGTGTAAAGAAAATACAATAGAATTGAATTAAGTTATCATTTACTAGTTACTGAATATTTCTTGAATAGGAAAAATGAGAAGTTGAATATTAAAAATGTGTAAAGCTGAGGTAACTAAACATTTTATTTTGAATCATAGAGAAAAACAATAGCCAATGGAGTCGAATTTAGAATTGAATCCCATCACTTAGAAAGTTTCTTGATAGGAACTGGATTTATCAAGGGGATCATTTCATTGACTGTAGATGCCTGACCAATGCGCTGTACAACTGAAGCTGAAGTAGAATAATATTGTATGTCAACTATAAGAAAAAAAAATATATATATACACACACACATATATATGTCATGGGAGGTGGAGTATAGCATAAGGAAAATACTCAATGGTACTGTAACATATTGGATGGCAGAGGGGTAGTAGTTTGGGGGAGGGGGTTATCACTTTGTGAGGAGTATAAATGTCTAACTATTATGTTGCTTTGTACGCCTGAAACTAATTAAAAAAAAATTTCTTACTATAGCTGAATCTCAGTTTCACCATCTGGAAACTGGGGACCGTAGTGCAGGTTTGTTGTGAGGATAATATACGCAAAGTGCATAACCCAGTGCCAGGCATGAGAAGGCTCTGTGATTGGATGTGGTGTCTTTTTATTGTAATTTTGTTTTACACCTAATGCTGAACATGTGAGACTAAAGGGAAAAAAGATGAATGCAATTTGACACAGTTTGTCCTTATTTCAACAGAAGGAGGAGTTGCCAGATGCAAAGGCCGTTGGCCTGTATGACTTCTGCTTCAGCGACTTTCCCCTTACAGAACACAAACTCATTCAGTGTGGACTACGACTGTTTTTTGAAATAAATGTGGTGGAGAAATTCAAAGTGCCCGTAGAGGTCAGATGGTCTTTCATGTAAAATACTGAGTGATTCTGCTGCTGTACTTCACTAATGTTTCCTGTGGTTCAAAAGATTAACTTCAGTTTGGATTTTAAATTATTATTAACTTTGTAAATATATCAGCTTAACCCCTGTAAACAAGACCAACTGATCTTTTTAGATAAGATTGTCACAGACCTCCTAACCTTTAGCATTCTGTTCCAAAGTCTGAACGGTGTTGTCTTCTTTTGGTAACAGGTTCTTACCAGATGGATGTACACGGTGAGAAAAGGGTACCGTGCCGTCACTTACCACAACTGGCGGCACGGGTTCAATGTGGGGCAGACCATGTTCACTTTGCTGCTGGTAGGTACAGAGCTCTGTCAATCACTGTAAACCCGCACCTTTCCCTTCTGAGCAGGGCGAGAACTGGAGACGGTCCAGCAGTTTGGATCAGTAATTTTGGAATTCATGGACATAATCCTATAAAAGCTAAACTCTCCTGTAGACGATGCCAGACCGTGTGGGTATCCTGGGGCACTTGACTGGATTATCCCTGACAATAACGTACTTATTTACATACTAACACACTTAAAGGGAGTTTCAGTTACCTGCTGGTTTTCTTTCAATTACAGTTGACATACAATATTATATTGGTTTCCAGTGTACAACATAGTGATTAGAGATTTATATAATTTACCAAGTGATCACCCTGATAAACCTAGTACCCACCATGCATCTGACACTATCCATAGCTATTACAGTGTTATTGACTATATTCCCTCTGCTGTACTTTACATCCCCATGACTGTTTTTATAACTGCCAACTTGTACTTCTTAATCCCTTCTGCTTTTCTCTTACTCTCCCCAACAACCCTCCCATTTTACTGGGTTTTGTAATTGGCCAGAATGAATTACCATACTCAACAAGAAATAAAGCCAACTTGCTCTAAAAACACAGCAGGTCCCCTTTGTTGCAGGCTGGCCTGACTGCATGTGCTGCAGAGATGTATTAATCCAAGTACATACGTATATGTTTTTCAGACAGGAAGACTAAAGAAATACTATACAGACCTTGAAGCCTTTGCCATGCTTGCTGCTGCTTTCTGCCATGACATTGACCACAGAGGCACCAACAATTTGTATCAGATGAAGTAAGTGAAACACATGTGGCAAGATCGACATGTACTGATGACGTTTGAAGGTGTCTAAGGGGAGAATGAATGAAAAGCACTTTGTGAGCAGGTTTAGTTTTCAGTATCTTTAATCTCCTTTAATCTGGAATCATTCCTCAACCTTTTTGTGTCTTTCAAGATGTTGATATTTTTGAAGAGTCCAGGCCAGTTGTTTTGAAGAATATGCCTCAGTTTGGATTTGTCTGATTGTTTCCAAATTACTAGATTCAGGGGAAACATTTTGGGCAGGAATTCTGCATAGATGATGTTGTGTCCTTCTCAGTGCATTGCATCCAGAGACTTGTGATATCAAATTATGCCGTTATCTATGAGGTTAAGTTAAACTATTTGGAAATAATGTCTAGTCGACCTCTTTTATGCAAAGGTCCATTTCTCCTTTGTATTAATAACTAATCTGTTGTTACTTTCAGACTGGGTGAATATCTAGCTCCCTGGTAACATTTCTTGACTGACGTTTTTAAACCCAAAGGAGTTAAAGATACTACTTTTTTTGACTTGAATTGAGCTTTATTTTTTAAAAATCTTCAGTGCTGACACGGAGTAGGTATTTGAATATATGTTAAAGTTATGATCAATTATAATGTTGATCAGACATAGTCTAATTGTTTCCTATCTAGAGTATTTCGTTTGCCAGACCTGTGAGTGACCTGTTAATGACTCCTTCCTGCCTTAAAATTCTGTTCTTTCTGAAATAAAATGAAACTTCTCTACTAAGGCTGCCACCCTTATTTCTGATTTGTTCCTTCCTGAGAGTTATTTATTCCAAATTTCCATAACAAAGTCTCCACATTATCTATATAGACCTTTGGCCTCAGCCTCTCTCCATCTTTTCTTCTTTTTACCTTTTTATTTTTGATGTCACTTCCCCTTCTTGAACAGGAAGAACTGAACAAAGACAGTATACCAAAGACTGATGTCCCTACTTACCCAAAGCTGTGACCCAACCATTAACGAATGGCAAATTTAAACTTAAATTTATCTCACTGTCTTGGAAGAGGAAAGACGTGTTATGGTGATTTTCATTTTGGTTCCAGGAAATTCTTAATGAACACTTTCTATGCAAAAAATGTATGAGCTTCAACAGGTTTGCTGCATGTGCCGTAAGTCACAGTAAGCCATTGTAACTTACAGTGGAGCTTACCACTGTAAGCTCCTGGGAAGTTGAAAATCTTATATGCAGGGGATGAACCAAACTTCCTAGTTTAAACAATTTGATAATTTTATTTGTTCAACAAAATCAGGGTGTTTTTTACTTGAGGATTTTTTTTTTTTAAAAAAGAGCATATTCTCATCTTCTAAATCTAAAAAAAATTCTTTTCCAATATGCTACTTTTGACCATTTCACAGGCATTAGGGGAGAAGGAGAGGGAAGAAATGAAAAAAATCCTCAGACAGTCAAGATTCTATATTGTATGGACTCAGGTGTAATCTTCAAACAGCTAAAATGATGGCATATCCTTGTCGTCCTAGATCCACATCTCCGTTAGCCAAGCTTCACGGATCTTCTATTTTGGAAAGGCACCACCTGGAGTATAGTAAGACTCTCCTGCAGGACGAGGTACGTGAGCCTCTCTGTAGGGCAGCTCACAGGCTCTGCATCAAAACACTAACCCACAGAAAATCTTTGGAAAGAGGGAGGCTTTGAGTTATGGAGGCCGACAGTGTATACCTTTACTGAAGTCACTTGACAGAAATTGCTATAGTGCAACAGTTTTTGAACAACCAAGATGGAAGTAGCTGAGATAAAGGAGAAAAGAGCCATGGAAAGTCACAGAATCTCTATGGGTCTGTGAAGAAGAAAAAGCTTACGGTGGATGTAAAAGGGCTCCAGGCATCCTAAAGTATGTATAAATGTAAAGAGGAAAAATGGCTACACAGTCACTGATTTTTCTTATTCATTCATGAGCCTTCACTTACTGTAGGGCATGGTCTGTACCTTTGAGAAAGTCAAGCTTTGGTAGTGGAGGTAGGCATTAAATGGAGATATAGGCGAGAATCAGACACATGCCATTAGGGAGGCACAGCGAGTTCCAGAGGAAGACATCACATTCAGGAGTGGGCAGGGCCTAAGGGAAATCAGGGTGGCTTAATGCAGGAAATGGCTTTGAGCTTCGTCTGGAATTCACTTTGATTTGTAAATATTATGTACTACTAACATTCCATGGGAGGTCATCATTCTTCTTCCCTTTTTCAATTTTATTTAAGGAGTATATAGGCTGTGGAAAAGCTGTGGATATAATCTATACTTAAAAAAAAAAAATCTTGAGAAAGTTCCAAACCCAAAACAATTAAAATGAGTCATTTATTAGACAGAAGGAAACACTGTTTTGTCATGGCAAAGAACTTGTTTAGAATCACACCTGCTCAATAGGATAAATAAGCCCTCTGGAGAGTGAAGCTTTTCTCTTGTTTCGATAATGATCTTTTATTAAAGGCTCAGGGGAAAGAATACACAGAAATACGTCCAAGTTTAGACATAACACTACATTCCTCTAGGTAATGAAAAGCCAGATGGGAAAACTTATAAGGCAGAGTGACCAGGCAAAGAAAATGGAAAAAGAAAAAAAAATGACTTGAGTGTTTTTAATAGCGTATGATTAATGCAGCGCCCAGACATAGGGACCCAGACCAACTGCGTCAGAATTATTGATTTAGCAGGGCAGGGGTGGGCAGGCTGTTAAAAACAGATCCTGGGCTTCTTTTCATGCTGATGGGGCTCTCTGGGGTGGAGGCCCAGGAATCTGCATTTTTCAGTAAGTTAATAATTCTGATGTACAGTCAGAACTTCTCCATGCAGTAGGATTTATGCCATAAAAATGATGGTAGTATCTGTTCTGTGAGAATTAAAAGGCATAGAATTGAAAATAATTCAGAAAGGGAGAGTAAATTGTTAGTATCCAATTTGTTACGAGTCTCTGTTTTACTGGTTGGGACAATCTTATATTTGGGGGTAAGAATTTTCTACACATCCCACTGATTATGTGATACCACAGGCAGATAGTGTCAAATGTAATTTATTATTTAATTTTACATTTCCTTACTATAGGAGAATATGTTTAAAAACTATAGCCAAATATTTAAATGCTTAACATTAGAAGGCTTCTTATGTTTCGTATGTTTTTTCCTTCTGGGATTTGAGAGTTTATAATAGAGTCGTGGGTTTCCATCTTGTTTTAATGTTATTTACTCAGCAGTCTGAACTGGTTTTGATAGCTATATAAAGGCTTATTATTCTTTCTAAAAAGGAATATTGCATCTCGGTAATCTTGACCTTCTTGGTAAGGACCTGTCTACAATGTTATTCAACCTGCTAATTGCAGACTTTTAAGGACTGTAAATAGAGTCGCTAGGCAATGCAATCTCAGAGCTTTTTATAAGCAGGCAAATTGAATGCTGAAAAAAAATAAAATTTTTAGCTATCAGATGTTCTTTATATATTTTTGGGAGACAATGCAGTTTTCTTATTTACTTTTTTTGCATAAAGAAAATATTTACATTAAAAACCTTAATATTTTTTTTAAGTAAGAGAAATGCTTAAGATTTATCTAGCAAATTTGGCATTTTATGGGCATGACTCACAGATTATGCTTTGCATATTATAAGGCTTTGATCTAAAATGTCCTTATATCCCAGTAGAGTAGCATTCACTGCTTTGAGGATTAGAACCACCTGTGTTCTAACCAGACAGAAATCCACCCTTTAACCTGAGTGGCTAGCTGGAAAAACCTTGTCAAATTTGTCAAATTTGTAAGAGTATAAATGTTAATACTATAATGTATTGTAGAAATGATAAAATTGCTCACCATAAGTAACAGAACCATTACTCAAAACTCTTCGTTACAAAGTGTACGATAATTCTATTTGTGCTTTTTTGTACCAACCCCATTTTATGAAGAAAAAATTAAATATCTTGTGTATGGTTACCATGGACATGTTGGCGATCTTCTCTCATGGGTATTGCTGGTACCACCTTGAGGACTAGAACCTGTACTTTCTGTGGCCTCACCTCATCTGGATTGAATTAGAGCCATTTCTACCTATTTTGGTGTGCTACACAGAATTTATATTTTTGTTGCCATTTTAATAGTAGGGGGAGAACAAAAATAGACTCTTTCTGTGAGTGCGTGGGGCCCAGCTGGAATGAGGCTGGAAGATAGGCGTCCCCTCTTGTTCCGGTGCACCTGTGTCAACATCATGTTTTCAGCACAGTCCTCAGGAGAATAAATGGAATATTACACACTTACATATTTTTAAAATTGATTTAATAATTGTAAAAATTAGAGGACATTGCTCCAATGACTTATGGCTTTAAAGTGTTGCCTTGAAGAGGTATACATGGCCAGTCTGATTTTCTCCCTAGCATGTGAATTGCTTTTCCTGCATAGATGTTCTTAGGACTCTTTATTCTTCATTTTTTAATAACTTTACCTGAATGTCTTGATGTTATCACTTTGCGTCGGGTTTTTTCCTGACTTTGGGTAACAGTCATATGAGCTACCGTTTCATGTGTTTATTGGCCTTTTCATGTTCTCTTTTTTGGTTTGCTTGGCGTTGCTTTTAACTTGATTTGTAGGAATTCTTTACATATTCTGGTTTACATGTCTTTTGTTGGATATGTGTATTGTAAATATCTTCTCCTTGTGTGAGCTGCGTTTTTACTCTCTGAATGATGGATTTCGATGACCAGACTTAATTTTAATATATTCCAATTTGATCAATTTTTAAAAATGGGCTTTTTTCTTTTAAAAAATCTTTGCCTACGCAAGACCATAGAAATATTTTTCTCTAAAAGTGGTATTGTTCTATTTTTCTCATTTAGATTCACAATGCTTTGACAAATTAACTTTATACATGATGTGAGGTAAAAAGATGAGGTAAAGCTTTTTCTATGTGGAAATCCAGTTGACATAGCACCATTTATTAAAAAGGTCACCCTTTTCCCACTACACTTCAGAGCCACCTTTGTCATAAATCAGGTAACTTTATAGGTTTGACTGTGTCTGCACTCTGTTGTTCCACTGGCCAGTTTGTTTCTCCGTTGTCAAATACTATATTATTTACTGTACCTTTATAGTAAGTTTTTAATTTCTTACACTGTAAATTCTCCAGCTTTGTTCTTCAAGATTGCCTTGGCTTTTATTAACCCTTTGCATTTTCATATGATTAAAGTCAGTTTGTCAACTTACAAACGCACAGACATATACAAACCTGTTGGTATTTTGGTTGGAGTTGACTGATTCTATAGATTCTTTTTTGTTTCTTGTGGTCGTTATGCAGAGGTTTTATGCTGTTTTCTTTTGAAAATTACTCATCCCTTAATGGAACCAGCTATCTGCTGAAGAATACTGTGGGAGAAGGGCAGGTATTAGTTGAGGAAATCTTCAGCTTCCTGTTTATTGTCTCAAACACTCTCTCAATTCTATTTCTTTTGTCTGGGAAATGCACTTCTTTGATTGTGGCTTTCCAGAAGTTGGTGAGACTCATATTGAGCAAAGCTGATGAGTTACAGGCTCTCTGTGTTATGATCTGGCCATTGCTGTCTGTCTGTCTCCCTTCACTTCTTGTTTCCTATGGCTTACTCTTTGTCCTAGGAGATTAAGTAGTTGGAGTCAATACAAGTGTATATCAGCATAACTTTTCCATCAGCGTCTCCTCTGTTGCTGTTCTATAGTGTCAAACTGGGTCTGGGTGTGTATCCCTATTTCTCCTGTCCACATCTGGAGACCCCTTGCTCTAATTAAAGGATCACTGGCTCTAGGTTTATTTAAAAGTGAAAAAACCATCGCATGTGTGCATATGTGTTTAATCCTCAGTTTTTTCCAAAATTTAATGGTGCTTCCAAAAATGCATTTAACATTAGAGAAAAAGAAAACGAAGGCTAATGGGAAAATAAGATGAAGTATGGTAAAGGCCCAAAATGTGCCCAAAATGTACACAGTGAGGTATAAACACTTACTACCCATGGGCCACACATTTGGTCAAGACCTTTCCAACAACTAACACAAAAACATAAGCAGGATCTTTTATATGAACCTATAGCCATAGCTTAAAGAGAAACCGCTTAGAAGCGCTTCATTTAAAAACTTTAGCTGTGAAAGGAAGAGAATATATAAAAGAATATAGAATTAAGAAAGGGTTTTGCAATTAGTAGACTTGTACATGTTTTTAGATGAAAGTGAAAATGAGTGAGAAAGAAAGGTAAGAGTGAAATTCAGGTATATTGTGCTATCTACAAAAAAAGCAGTACTGAAAGTTGAATGTATACCCCTTTTCCTTGATTATACTAATTTTAAAATATGTCATTATTCATCTTTTTAAAAAAATCAAATATTGATTTACTTTGTAAAGTGAAAGACCTTTTGACAGTCTGCCAGCCTTAAGACAGCTATTTTATTATTTTGGATTGGAAAAAGGAATGGCTTAAATGGACTACAAAAAGATGTCATATTTATTTTTATATTTCTCTTTATATATAGCTTTTTCTCTTACACACACGTATATTTAGCAAATAGCAACAGGTATCCAGGTTTATAAATAGGCATTAAAATAATTGGTGCATAAAAAATAAATATTGATTTATTTGGTCAATGGTTATAGATTATGTACTCTGTACAATCTGACACTTGGTAGAGACAGGAAGTTCTATCCTAAGGGATCATTTAAATTCAACAGCCTGTTTTGCTTCCCACCCACCCCCATTCTATAATGTTTTTATTCTGATCTTTTTAATAACTTTTTGTTTAACTATTTTTTAAAATTACATATATTTAACGTGTGTATGTTTTGATATACAGATACATAGTGAAACAATTACTAATCAAGCTAATTAACATATCCATTTCCTCACATATTTACGTGTGTGGTGAGAACTCCCGAGATCTCTCTAGCAAATTTTCAGTATACAAACATTTTAAGTATTAAAATGACTTCATGTACTTTTAACATTAATTTACTTAAAAGTTTAAGGCATTTCCACACATGCTCCCCACTTCCCCCCAGTATAGCAATCAAGGATGACTTTAAGTGTCACTGGATCTACAAAGTATATGTTGGAATCACATAATGCACATTACTTTTGAAACACAAAAATACACATTGATGAACAAATAAAGGCAGTGACTTGCTGACATAAACATGCCATTGCATCACCACCAGTCCAAAGGAAGGCCACCATGGTACCAAAATCAGGGGCAGATTAAGTGGGATTAAAATGACAAATGACCCACTTATTCTTCCTGGCTAATCCAGACCGACTTGAAGATAGCCTGTATCCCAAAGATTTAATTCAGAGATTATGGATTGATATGTTCAAGGGACTCTGTGAACTGTCTCAAGTAAGAAGCTCAGTTTCATCTAGACAAGCTTTATTTATTGTACTTTGGTGTGTTCGACAGCCATTTCTTCATTCTGTCGATTTAAAAAGACTATAGTTGCTATTATGAACTCATTATTTTAACAAAAAATATCACAGCTTATATCTGCCGTGTAAAAATACTTTTTTTCTTGCCCCGGAAGTAGTTATAAAAAGATGACTTCAGTGAAGATTTATATAATATATAGTATAGTATGTATCTAAAACTTGAGATTTTATACATTTCTTGCTCTCTAATATTTCAATCTCCTGGAATGACACACAGCCATATTTGGTCTTTGGTTTGCAATTCTATTTTAACCTGGAGCTAGCCTCAAAACTTTATGTAACAATAATGATACAGCCTTTGTAGCAATTTACAGTTTTAAAATGCATTCCCAGTTACAGTCTCACTCCACAAATATTTATTGATCATAGACTAAGTGCTAGGAAGTTAGGCGGGGCAGCTGTTATTATACCCAGTGGAGAAAGCAAATACTCACCAGATGTTAAGTGACGTGTCCAGGATTATACAATTACCAAGTGGTGAATCTGAGAACTGAGTCTGGGGTTCTTGTTGAGAGGCAGTGTCATGCCATGCTGCATTGGTTTAGATACTAGTTCTGCCATGTACTCACTGTTTAACCTTGAGCAAGTTACTTAACCTCTCTGTGCTGTGGTTTGTTGAGATTAAGAGTATTCATAAAACACACCAAACAGTGCCTGTTAAGTACTATTATGTGAGTTTGCTATTATTTGGTGCTTAGTTCAGTATTCTTTTCTACATTATGCTGCCCCTATCTCTCCATAGGTTAATAGACTATTTCCTCTTTTTTTCCAGTGGAATTTTTCTGTTTTTCATAACTGTCAATTTCATTTGGCCAAACCACTATACATCTGTCCTTTGGCCTGTATGCCTAAAATGGTCTATTTAGACCAACTTGCTCTGGTTTTCTAGAATACTAAGAAATGAAGCAGATCCATATGTGAAGAGATTATTAGTGGGAAACTCTTTGAAGGAGTTGTCTTCGTAAAACATAACTTCAAGAAAACATTTTAAGAACAACTTGGAAGGATTTCATTATTTTTCCTACATACACAAGAGTACAATGTAATTTGTAGTTCCTGAAAGTTTTCCAGTGGTTTCTATGATCATTCTGAAATTACCTGGTGGATAATGTGTCCAACAATTGAACACCTACCAGATCTTCTTTAATAAAGCTCTTCAATTAATGCAAGCAATTTTTTAATCTTATTATTTTTTCAATGGTCCTGGAAGAAGACACTTATTTACTCCAAAAACTCATTTATTGATTACATGAACATATGCTAATAATATCTATTTTTATAGTTTAAATTAATCTTACTCAAAGTAGAGAAGTTTACTTAATCCAAAAAATAAAAATTGAAAGCAAAATAGTGAAAGACCTTGTATTTCTTCTCTCTATAGCAGAATAATTTTTATTTTTGTTAAGCATAGTTTGGTTTGTTTGTTGAATCAAAGGCAAATTAATGATTACACTTGATTGTGAATTTTCATCTTACAGGGTTTAAACATCTTCCAGAACCTAAATAAACGCCAGTTTGAAACAGTTATTCACTTGTTTGAAGTTGCAATAATAGCAACTGACCTGGCTTTATATTTCAAGTAAGTACAGAACTTCTTTATACTCTGTGTGCTTTTGCTTCCCATAAACGATCCATTGCATTGAAGTTGAAAGGCATTTATTCACACACACATTTATTCATTTTCCTTTTGGATTATCAATAGAATATCTTTAAGATGCCTGACAGTGAATTTACTAGACATCTAGAAAAGTATTTTTAAAATCTAACCCCCTGATATTAAGTAGTTTGTTATCTGAAGAAGTTTGAAGAATATTCAGCAAGATTGGTGCATGATCAGAAGAGTGATGCCAAAAAACCTGACAAGGTAGTTTTGTCCTGGCGAATTCACCATGGTCTGGAGTCTGACATTTGATCCTGTCAGTCAGGGAGTTCATACTGACACCTATTAACCAAGCTCACAGAATTCTGAGTTATACACAGCAGAATACCAACCTATAATTTATAATAATAGCTCCCAAGGAGACTAGATACTGCAAGCTTCTGCATATTTTCTTGTCAGTGAACCATAAAGTTGCTTGGTGAAAATGTATTAGAAAAAGGTGAATCAGAGATAGAATCAAAATATTTAATGACTTGGATGGGAAGTATCAAATTGTACCTCTCCGATCCTTCTTAATTAAAAATTTAATTATTGGGCTGGCCCAGTGGCTCAGGTGGTTGGAGCGCCGTGCTCCTAACGCCCAGGTCGCTGGTTCGATTCCCACATGGACCAGTGAGCTGCGCCCTCTACAGCTAAGATTGTGAACAACAGCTCTCCCTGGAGCTGAGCTGTGGTGAACAGCCATGAGCAAGGCTCATAAGACCAGCATGGGCCAGGGAGCTGTGTCCTACACAACTAGACTGAGAAACAATGGCTTGAACCGGAGCTGGGGGGGGGGGGAAGGAAGAAAAGATTTAGTTATTAAATAGTTCAAACATGAAGACAGATACTTAGAATAATATAATTGATATCCACATATCCATAACCCAGATTCAACAAATGTTTTGCCACACTTTAGATCTCATTTTTTTTTAAGGAGAAAAAAGGTGATACAAGTGAGGCATCCCACCCCTACTGCACCACGAAGCACCCCTCCTCTCTACCTCGCAGACATCACTAATCCTGATGTGTATGCGTCCTTTCCATCCATGTTCTTACATGTATTGCAAAGTGTTTTTAAATTTTCCATTCTGCAACTTGCTTTCTTCGTGCATTTTTTTTTTTTTTAAAGATTTACCTTGGTGGTAAATGGAGATCCAATTCATTTGTTTTAACTGCATATTCAACTGTATGAACATACCATAATTAGTTCAGCCATTCTTCTATTTATGGACATTTAGACTGTCAACTTTTCGTCATTACCTACAATACTGCATTGTATGTCCTTGTATATGTGTGGGAGTTTCTCTAAAGTACATACCTAGAAATGAGATTGCTGTAGGGTTTGCATATCTTACATTTGACATTGCAAAACTGCACTCCTGAGTCGTACCAATTTAAACTCCCACCAGCTGTGCACAGGAGCTTCCGTTATCCCTTATCTGGGATTACTGTTGATCTGAGCACATTTAAATGTATTTATTTATTTTGTTAAGCTGAGTGTAAGACAGTATCTTATTGTTCAGATTTGTGTTTTCTTGTTTACCAGTGAGCTTGGACATCTTTTCACATATTTGGGGTTCCAAGTTTTTTGTTGGTTTTATACATTATCTCATGACAGCCTGCGGCCATTATGTTATGATCTCTTTTGTTACATGTAACTTATGTTTTCAAGCTTATCAATTTTTTTTATGACTTGTGCTTTTTGTCTTAAACCCTTGCTATGCTAAGGCTACATAGCTACTCCCTTTTCTTCTTTCCCTTGGCCCCTTAGATCAACAATGTAGACATGATGCAAAGAACATGAATCTGAAAAAGCACATATTAAAGTGCTTTTTATCTCTGGTCTGATATGCTAAAAAATGTTGCACAGCTGTATCTTTTTTTTTTCCTTAGGAAGAGAACTATGTTTCAAAAAATTGTTGATGCCTGTGAAAAAATGGAAACTGAAGAAGAGGCTATCAAATACATAACCGTTGATCCAACCAAAAAAGAGATTATCATGTGAGTCGTCAGAATTTTATTCTTCTTGTGGCAAAAATAACTTATTTTGTATTTCTATTTTAACAATTTTTGTTTTCTTCCAAAGGGCAATGATGATGACTGCATGTGACTTGTCGGCTATAACCAAGCCCTGGGAGGTGCAAAGCCAGGCAAGTCCAGTTATGTTTTCTTTGCTGCCACACTCTCAGGCACTGCCTAGATCCCGTGTCAAAGTGAACATGAAGATACCTGGCAACTTTCTTTACCTCAGAACTTTATTACAGCTATTAGTTATATGACTATATATTTTATAAGCAATTATCTTTCATTACCCTGAACTTGTCCTCTCAGTTTGTAATTTGAAAAAGAAGAAAAAGAGGAACTTGGTAAAATGTTCCCTGTTGGGTTTCTGTTAATCAAGAAAGGCAAACAGCTTTCAAGCGCTCACAAATGTCAGTAAGACAATAGGTCTTTTTGATCAGGCCCCAGAACAAGACAAGCAGAGAGAATATTGAAAGAAAATGCTTTCTTGAAAGAAGTCCTTATCATTGAACTGGCTGTGAAATGTTTATATACAATTATTCAGGGATTGTCTGACTTTTTTCAATAGAGGTGATAAATCAGCACAAGACGAGGATGAATCATTAGTGCTTTCGTCTGTCAAGGGTGGTTTTGCTCCTACAACCTCTTGGTCAACATGCTGTCAACTATTAGAAGGCCCTGAGTTCATGCTCAAGGGTGCCTTCCACGGGAGGTGTCCTCAACCTTGGGGAGTTGAGAGTGGGGAGCCACTAGTTTACCACTGGGTTTCTTACTAGTAATTGGATAAAAGAAGCTTCTTTTTCCCTCAGTAATTTCTAGGGAAAAGCCTAAACAGAAGAGAAGCCAGAATTCACTGGGTTCAACTATAAATGTGGATTGTATTTGTAAAGATAGAATAATTAGAACATCAAGTGCAAAAGCAAACAGGGGTGCTCCTTCTGCCCTGATGTGCCTGCTCTTCCTCCTGTTATCCTTCATCCACACAACCACCCAAGCCAGCAACCTAGCGTCTTGCTTGAATCCATCTTCTCCATTTCAAAACCACTGCTGTCTATCACCCGTGCTACATCCTCCACTCAGACTGTCATCAGAGCGACGGCGGTAGCCTCCTAAGTGATCCTCTCTCATCATTAACTCCCCAGCCTTCCTCTGAGCTGCTGCTGGGTTCCTTTATACACAGAGTTCTGCTCAGCCATTCCACTGCTTAAAAAGCTGTTTAAATTCCCCGCTGCCAGAGATTTTCAACTTTTTTTTAAAAAAAGAAGTCAAGTCTATTTCCTCCACACACACACAATCACCTTATAAAAGAGAATAAAAGCAACCCTACTTCAGCTTAAATCTCTCTTGGCCTCCACCTTCTTGGGCCACTAGAGCACTTTGGAAGATCCCTAGGGCTCAAGGAATAAGAATCACTGGCCTAGAGCATGAAATTCAAACTTCCCAGCAAAGCTTACGTGGCCAGTCGCTACCTGTCCTTAACTTACTCCCCCCAGTTCACCCCCGGTTCACTTCTCGTCACTCTCTCCCTTGTCACCACCGCTACTCACATACGCTCTGGACGTTTAATTTGATCTCTGCAGTCTCCCCCTCCTCTTTACGTGGCAGACTACTATTCATCCTTGATGAGAGCATAAATGGAACCTCCCCCCGCAATGAAACATATCTTTACTCCCTTTTCCTTGATCCATAGCATTTCACACGATTACTATTACAGCGCTAACCACACTGTTCACATGACTCTCTTCACTAGACTATGAGCATCTTAAAGAAAAAGTTTACGTCTTGGCAAGCCTGGTTCATGCCAATGTAAGGCAGCTAGTGTAAGGTGTTCAATGAACTTGATATATTTTTTTTAAAGCTCTATTAACTCTGAAATATCCGCACACTGTACAAATAAAGCTGTGTGCAGGTATGAGAGCGTGTGCACATGCACACGTGCAGATAGACGCTCCATGCTAACAGGTAAGCAGGACAAGAGGAGGACCTGGGAAGCTTCAGAGCCTGAAGTGTAATGGAATGGAATGAAACATCTTGTCTTTTTCTTGTTGAGAGGTGGTGGCGACAGCAAATAGGACACAGGCACTCCCAGAATGAGTGTGGAACATGGAAATAAGAGGAAATTCCCCTTTCCCATTTCAGTATCATCTGTAAATGAGATCTTCTTAAAACCAAAGAGCATAATGTTACAGTACTCCAAACATTAACTCTAAACCCTATCCTTAAATGTCAACATGCTAATTCAATGCTTTTTCTCTATTAGTAAGTTGTTTTCATGAACTCAGAGTTTCTTATTTGCAGGTAGCACTTCTGGTTGCAAATGAATTTTGGGAACAAGGAGATCTGGAGAGAACAGTGCTGCAGCAACAACCTATTGTAAGGACCTTGTCATAAAAATGTACTACTTATTAAAAATTGATACAAATCAGTCTGTTTTGTTCACTGAACTTTAGAACACTATCTTTCTAAAGATATTTATTTCTCTTTCTAGCCTATGATGGACAGAAATAAAAAAGATGAACTACCTAAACTTCAAGTTGGATTTATTGATTTTGTTTGTACTTTTGTATATAAGGTAAGTAAATAAATTATTTGAGTGAAATACATCATCTGGATGAGAGTCTTTCTTTCAAACTGTAACCAAAGTTAAAAAGGCACCCACATGGAAAGACATTAGGGGTGTCCTTATTTCTCCAAAGTAGTTTAGGTAGTATCCTGATCTCTCATTCAGGGGTAGAATAAAAGGCGAGACCTCAGATGTGAACAGACTGATTCAGGCAGGCAGGAAAGACACAGCATCTGCCTTTCCCCATTTCCAAAGCACTGAATTAAGCTCATCCTAGCAGCTCGAGCACTACATACAATTCTTTACAATTCCCTTGCATATAAAAGTACTGAATATCAACCATATAATTTAAGTAGGTTTTGACCTAAAATTCTCTGTAGGAGTTCTCACGGTTTCACAAAGAAGTCACACCTATGCTGAATGGTCTTCAGAATAACAGAATGGAATGGAACTCCCTAGCTGATGAGTATGAGGCAAAGATGAGGGTAACTGAAGAAGACGTGAAAAAGCAGGAAGAAGAAAACATGATTGAAAAAGGTTAGATGGAAGTTTTTTCCTTCTTGCTTAATCCACCTAGAAGGTGGCTGTAAGGTACCTCTGCAGAACACTGAGTTTTTAGAAATAATATGAAAACCACAGAAATCAGTGGGATCAGGGTTCGATGAGCAAACAGTTTCAGTCCCAACATTGTGCATTAGCTGTGAGATTGTGAGCAACTTGATTAACCTTTCTGAGCTTAATATTCCTTTCTATATACCGAGGAGGTTTTACAGATCTCGGAAGACTTAAGGAAGCCCTACATGTAAAGCAAAGCTGGCCACCTGAATGAGGTGACTTCACAGGTACTCTTAAGACTTGGCCTGCGCTTCAAATGTCTCCACACGATGCTGTTCTCCCTGATGAAATTTCTACTCCTGAAGTCACTCTGTTAGGTTTAACATCTTCAGAAAGCCTGTTAAGATGCTTAGGATCAACTATCAGTACATCAGATGTCTCAAAATGTCATCTTTAAAGTGGAATGCTCACGTGATGACTTCATATTTTATCTTGAGAGCTCAGCACTCAAAAAGTTTTATAAGAAATTCTTGTTTAACAAAGAAATCACCTCTATCTAGAAAGGCCTTATAAAACAGAAGATACAACATTCCTTTCAGAAGATTCTATTGTGTGTAGTGGTATTTTAAAGACTTCAGAGGAGGAAGTAGAAATGTGCTTAAAAGGTTAAGGCTATTCAACAGAATAAAGTTTCTGACTCCTTGATATCCATTCACCTACACACTTAATGGGTGTCTATTCTATACAAGGCTCTGTGTTAGGCAGGCCCTAGGGAAAGAAGGGTTCCTTATCTCAGATCTTACCGTCTGTTGGGAGAGCTGGACGTGAAACCGATAAATGAACAACTGATTATCTACTGTGTTTCCCTGAAAATAAGACCCAACTGGAAAATAAGCCCTAGCATGATTTTTCAGGATGACATACTCTGAGCATAATGCGTCTTTTGGAGCAAAAATTAATCTGACCCAGTCTTATTTTTGGGGAAACACGGTAACTGTAACTATCAGAGAAAGCATGGGCATCCCGTGCTCCTGAGGGATCCTGGAAGGCTTTCCTGAAGAAGGATGCTTCTGCTAAACACTGAGGCTTTGGCTAAGCAAAGAAAGGCAGAGGTTGGGGAGGAAGGGAAAGAACAGAATATGTGCAAAGGCCTTGAAGCTGGCAATAAGCTCAGTGCAACTGAAGAACTTAAGAAGTGGTGTAGATGGGGACCTAGAGAGCAACAGGGCAAAGTACCGGAGGCAGCTGGTAATGTGGGCAGCTCTGCCAGGTGGTGGGCTGTCTTCAAGGCCGCCCTGAGGATTTATCCTCCAGGAGAATAATGGGAAGTCTTTAAAGGTATTTAAACAGGAGAGCGGTAAGATCTGATTTGCACTTCAAGAAGATAACAAACGTGGTCATTTTCTTGAGCAAGTAAAAGCAAAGGTATTTCTCAGTACAATTAAATCTTTATCTCAATTTTATGATGAACGGGATATCAGGTCCTTTAAGTGGCTCCTGACATTTTCGTTTACCGTGTTTCCCCAAAAATAAGACCTAGCCGGACAATCAGCTCTAATGCTGATTGAGTCAAAAATTAAGAGTCAAAAATTAAGACTCACTAATACTGCTTATAGTAAAATAAGACAGGGCCTTATATAATATTATATAAGACCAGGCCTTATATTAACTTTTGCTCCAAAAGACGCATTAGATTGTCCGGCTAGGTCTTATTTTCGGGGAAACAGTAGTATTCAGTATATTGGACATAGACCTTCTATACTTTACATGCATAAAAAATTACTTCTGAATTTTTTCCTACTACACTGAGGACTCTGGGAACTAGGAACATTATTTTGTGTCTCCAGGCAACAAGCTTTGTCCCTGGCACAAAGCAACAACTCAGATTCCCGGATTGTGTAGTTCAGTGGTTCTCTTGAGAAACAGATGTTATAATTGGCTAATCATTTATTAGATTCTATTTTTCAAACGGACCTCTTCTGAATATGAATTCAAGTTTTTAAATGGTCAAACCTTAGTATTTGCAATAAGTTAGAACTATTAATTAGGCTACAAAGTTAATACTAATATGAGTGTTAGAATAAAAACACTATTTCCACTGACTCTCACTAATACTGCTTTTCTCCTTTTTACTGTAGTTGCAGAAGATTCAGGAGGTGGTGGTGATGCCAGAAAGTCCAAAACATGTCTAATGTTGTAATATAATAGAACTGATCTAAATGTCAAATATTGTTTCTACTTTTGAAGAAAAACAAAATATTCAAAATAACTTCAGCAAATTTCATTCAAACCATCAAGTGACAGAAAAAGAGGAGCTTTGGTGGGGGCACACCTTTCTCTTGTGACTATCAAGAGAAAATATACTGCTAACCCGAAAACCCTAGAAGGTAAAATAAAGTTCAACAGAAGTGTAAAATAAGAGGAAAATGAGTGCATTTTTGTTGCCAATTTGTTTTAAATTAAAAACAAATTAAAAATTAAATAATCCTGATACTAGTCACCAATTCTTTAAGAGTTCTTATTAATTATATTCATTTGCTGGGGCTACCATAACAAAATATCACAGACCGAGTGGCTTAAACAACAGAAAATTTTATTGTCACAGTTCTGGAGGCTGGAAGTCTAAGATCAAGATGTTGGCAGGGCTGGTTTCTTGTGAGGCCTCTTTCTTTGGTTTGTAGAGGGACGTCTTCTCCCTGTGTCTTTACATAGTTTTCCCTGTGTGTCTATGTCTTGATCTCTTTTTATGAGGACACATATTGGAGTCATATGACCTCATTTTACCTTAACTACCTCTTTACCCACCCTATCTCCAAAATACAGTCACATTGTGAGGTATGGGGATTTGAATTTCAACGTATGACTCTGAATGTCAACATATGACACCCATAACATTAATACTTGTGATTTATACCTCAAATCCCTTCCTAAACTAAAAGACATTACATGTCTTAATGTAAGAGTAAATACAGTATAGAATGTATCAAAGAAAAAGGATGTCAAATGTTATTCCATCTGAAATGCTTATCATCTCTTTCCTCTATTTTTACTACTTTTGTAAGTTTATAAACTATGTCTTTGTCCTATGCCCATCCCTCTCTGCAAGTCTGAAATCAATTATTTTATATGTAGCTAATATTATTTTTATGTTCAGAACTATTCTTCTAACTGAAAGAATCATCAATTTATAAGACATTACCTGGATAATCCCAATGTAAGTTAAAACAGTTAACAATTATTATGCATTAAAAAGCATGTGATTTGATTATGTAAGAATTTTACTTATCAAAAGTTGTTTGGAAGGACTTCAACAGAAGTTACTTAAAAAAAAAAAAGATTACTAGAACCATATAGCAGGCATTCTGTACACTGACTTATCAAGAGAAACTAAGGACAATCAACTACTTCTACTATGTGCTGTATATCTGAACATCAGAAAAATTTAAGATATCTTCTTTTAGTATCTATAATCATAGACCAAATTGGAAAACAGGCCAAATAATAATAATTACACCACAGATTTTGTCAAAAGATACCTAAAGTATTATGAATCGAACTGATGATCTATGAACTTCAAATGTTTTGTTACAGAGATAATTTTAAGCAGTCAAGAAGTCAGTCACCATATATTTTTACAAGTTAGGTACTTAGAATCCCAATTGTTACTCTCACATTAGAATGTGAGATCCATGAGATAAAAGTTTTTGTCTGTTTTCATCTGTTTGGTTCATAGCTCTATCCTGGCACCTAGAGAAGTACCTGGTATAAGGTAGGTGCCTGGTAAATATTAATGAATAATATTTTGAATAAATCTCATATCAAACAGGTATAAATGAGCAGTACCTGTAAGTTAATAAACTATTTTTAGGGAGGAAAAAAAACTCACTCGATATATACACCCAGATGAGTGTTGTCTATTTATGTCATCACCATGGGCAAGTGGTACTTGTACATACACCTTATTTCTATTGCTTAAAATAATTTTGAAACTTCACTTCTAGCATTATTTTAGAAACTGCATAAGAAATCTCTAATTTTATGTAATTTTTGACCCCAAAATATCAGTCAGCTCAAACAACTTCCCCTCCTCATTCGCTAGGAAACAAATTAGTATGGGGAAGAGATGTGCCACCACTGAAGGTCTGCAAAAATAGGAACTTTGCTTAAGAGCAAGTATAGGAAAGCACAGTTTCATATCCCAAACCAGTGTTCCACTGAATATCACTGAATGCACTACAAGTTTGAAATAGGTCTGTTGGAGAATTAATCTTTCAGCTCAACATCTCTGAGGTCTTTTCAAAGACTCCTTAAAAATATGACCTGTCCGGTGTGATGTCAGAGAGATAGTGGATGGGGGGAGGGGGTCCACAGTGTGAGGGATATAAATGATAAATGTCTAAGTATTATTTTGTCTTGTGCACCTGAAACTAATAATAATAAAAAAAAGACCTGTCACTGTATGAAGGAATTAGGTGTTCATATATAATGATGAAATTTAGAAATGAACTTGATGTCCATAAACTATACTTGTAATTCCAAATACATGGATCTATTTTGAAAGGGTCTTACCATGTTTCCTCAAAAATGAGAAGTAGCTGGACCATCAGCTCTAATGCATTTTTTGGAGCAAAAATTAATATAAGACCTGGTCTGATAGTATATTAGACCCAGTTTTATATTATATTAAAATAAGACCGAGTCATAATTTTTGCTCCAACAGACGCATTAGAGCTGATGGTCCAGCTACATCTTATTTTCGGGGAAACATGATAGATATCTTCCCCAGTTAATATTTAATTTTACAGTTATTTTCTAATGACTATTAAACTATGAATATATTTTGTTATAAAAATGTTTAGCTTCATATATTCAATTATCAGTTTTGTTGCTGAACATTGGAATAATTTTTCCTCAGAAATCAAGATTCCTTTTTATTCACTATAAGTAGTTGTATTAAAAAAAACATAATTTCTTTAAAACATGAGGGGACTTTCAAACAATGTTTAACATTAATAAACCAACACTGATTTACTGTTTTCTGATAGTTCAGAAAGACTGGATAATTATTTCCTAGATAGTTCCTTTTTAGCACTGTCCAACATAATGCCTCACACATAATAGACGTCTGAAAAATATTTACTGAATTAATAACTATCTAATAAAAAAAAGTCTGATACTAACCATTTAAAAATAAGACATTAAATTATTTATTTTGCAATTTAATGCCAATCATCCCACACTTGTCATTAATAATAGTATACATTCGGGGCAGCCGGATGGCTCAGTTGGTTAGAGCGTGAGCTCTCAACAATAAGGTTTCTGGTTCAATTCCCACATGGGATGGTGGGCTGCACCCCCTGCAACTAAGATTGAAAATGGTGACTGGACTTGGAGCTGAGCTGCGCCCTTCACAACTAGATTGAAGGACAACGACTTGGAACTGATGGGCCCTGGAGAAACACACTGTTCCCCAATATTCCCCAATTAAAAATAAATAAATAAAAAACCCAAAATGTATCAATAAATTCTTTTGAAAATTTGATGAAAAGTATGAACCCTTTCCCCAAAAAACACACACAGACACAGAAATTTACACAGATTCTAGGATTGCTTAGACCTCCTGACGCATAGCCATTGACTCTTGGGGATATGGACTGTGAATTAAGAAGTCATATTTTATAATATATCCCTGCATATAAGTAAATCCATATTTGCACGACTGTATCTGAGATAAGTTCTATGCACAGTATTATTCAGATAAATTATCTTACTGTGTAAGCTCCGTTGGAGTCAACTTTTGTGAACATATCCTCTGTTTTGACTACTGGGGCCTCATTTGGTTTCCTGTGGTATTAACTTATTTTATAATAAATTATCCACACACTGGAAAGTCAAATTTGATTATAACAAACTCCCTTATGTGGTAGAGGTGAGAAGAAAGCAAAGCAAGAGAAAGAAAAAAGAAAAAGCAGCTGGAAATAGGTGGTAATGGGAAAACAGGTGCCCAAAAAAGGGATGCTAATGTATCAAAGGAAAGAAGTTGAAGATATACTTAATCTACTTTATAATTTTTGTCAGGCTCCAACAATCCTAGTAATTTTCAACTAACTGAAGCAAAGGAAAATAAATATAAATCAGTGAAAAAAAACCCTACAAAATAAAGGAGCAATGGAATCTCTGTACAGTATACTAGCTCCATCCTCTAGGAGCTACATATGGGACAGAGTTATAGATAAAGAGATATACAAAGGATGGGGGAAAGTGTTTTCAACAGAACTACCGAATTTCCAAAGCATCTGATGTCTTGAGAGTAGCTGAATTTTTATTTCCAAAGACAAACCACTCAAGCTGCAACTTGTAGATAAAACTTTTTGAAGTTTCAAAGTGTACTTGCACATTAAGGAATATAGACTCCTTTCTTCGATGTCACAAAAATAAATCTTGAAAATACTCATCAAATTCTTCTTCCCTATTTAAAATAAAAGGCATATATATTGATTATATCAACAATTAGAGAAAAAAATTACAAGGTGACATATCACATGAGATTAATAAAAATATTTTAATTCAATATAGTTGCTGATTCTTCTATATATCAACATATTTCATGATTCAGCCATCAAATGATTCTTAGCTTCTAAAATACCTATACCCAAATTGATTATAATTAAAATGTTTTGTACATTGGAACCTTTCCCTAAATGTATTTATTACCTAAGATTTTACTTTAAAGTATTTTGTGAAATGTTATTGCTTCTCTTTACTTTTTGGGTTGACTTTATAACGTCTCTGTTCCATCTCATCAAATTCCAGTCTGATCAAGAAATGAATGAAAAAGAAACTATTTTAAGGAAAAATACAAGACTTATTCTTAGGAATAGGGAAAATCTGCTTAGGCTGCAAGTCTTTATTACTAAGAGAATAGTAAATATATAACTGTAGCAGTAAAGATTACGTCTAGAACAAAGAATAGAACTCTGAAAGAAGACATTAATTTATAACATAATGTGTTAAAATACTATGACAATTGCTAAGTATTAAATAAAAATTAATGCTAGGAGCCAGAGTGGTACAGTGGAAATGGCACAGGTTTTCAAGTCAGACAGTGTTTAAGTCTTAGGCTCTGTCACTTATTAGCTGGGTGACCAAGTTACTTAACTTCTCTGGGCTCAGGGGTTTCTTTTTCTGTTAAATGGAGAATATTATACTTCTTCATAGAGTTGCTATAAGGATTAAATGTATGCACAGTTGCTTTTCTTCCTTCTGGGAACAGGGAACCAAGCTGGACAGTCAAATTCAGTCTACCAGTATCTTTAGAAAATGCTCTTTTAGATCAGAGATTCACAATGGGATTCCATCACTTGGTTTTAAATAATTGTGAATACATAAAGTCATCACAACCATGTTCAAATTGCAAAACAATTAATTACAGAATCAAATAAAGTTGATTTAAGAATTATTTGCAATTTGGTATTCTCCATGCTACGGTCCCTTTTCCCTAGCATGACAGCAAAATGTAGTAGAATTTTAAAATTTGTATTAAGAACTTAAATATATAAATTAGCTGAATCTCTGTGTGGACTCAGATGTTCAGTACCTGATCAATGTCAAGGTTTTATAAGGTCACAAAGAGTTTTGGATTATGACAGCCTTCTTGGGGTTTACTGATGTTTATCTTTAATGGCCTAAAAAGGAGAGTTGTCTCTAAGATCTATTCTGTCATTTTCAGCTGTAAAGCTATTCAAGGGGAAGTTATATGGTTGAAAATTTAGTCAATAATTTAACTAAGATAGCAATACTTTATTTACAACAATAACTTTTTAACAATGTGATGTATAGTGATCACACATTTAGGAATTCTTTGGGTAAAATAAATAAATAAAAGGTTAAAGGTCACAGAAAAAGTAATCTTGTTAAAAAGACCTCTTTCCAACACACTTGAATTCTATTGTATTGAGAATATATAATTAGCAATATGTTATATAATCAGCTTTTAAATTAGTGAAGTATAACTGATTTACTAGGTCTCTTTCTATTATGAACCAAGATGACTAGGGACTAGCATAATGGGACTAAAATTTATTTGAACACTTACTATAGTTGTAGGTATTGTATCAGGTGCTTTATATTTTTTATTTCATTAAACTTTCATAAACTTTATGCAGTAGGTATTATTTTATCGTCTTTTAACAGATAAAGTTCAAGTGGTGAACATGCCAGTATGTGACAAGAACTGTTAACATTCCAGCCCATGTCCAGACAGCTCTTCCAACCCATAGCAGAGAACAATGCATGTACTGAATTATCTGTCTTTGGGGGCTAAAGTGGGTGTTGGCAAGTAAACTTTTACACCTATATATATCTTCAAGGGGCTCCCCTGTTTAGGTTTATGATAATTAGAGTATCATGGATATACTGCCCTGGAAGCTAGTAAACAACCCTTCTCTGAAGGAATCTAAGCAAAAACCAGAAGGTCATCTGTTAAGGTAAGCTGAGGAGAGATTTACTCACCAAGAAACTGGACAAGCTGGCTGTTTATGTTAACAAACAATGGCTGGGAATACACTCTGATCTTATCAGGGTAGGTGGTCCTTGGCATTAAACACACATTCATGACGGTTAAGTTTTTTCATTAACTGTTATCAAGAATGGCTGTCGTCACAGCTTCCTAAACTGATGTAATGGGTATGTATTATCTATTTATATAAGGACTTACTGTGACTTTTCATCGGTCTCTGGTACTGGGCCTTTCCAAAGTTCAGATTCTGAAGTACTTTCTTCCTCATCAGAGTTTCCTGTTCATTTAAGAGATTTAAAAAAAAATGTGAGTATTATATTTAAAACATATTTTGAACTACCCACCAATGCAATTAAATTAACTTCAGATTTAACTGCAATTTAACTTCAACTTTTATGGCTCTCTAGAAATTTAAAATTCACTCTATCAGACCAATAAGTTCTTTCTAAAAGTAAATAAATAAGCTGAGATATACCAAAAAGTTTCAGGAAAAAGACGATAAAGTCTCATGGAAAACTTCTCTAAGTTACACTGAGTTAAAGTAGCAATTCCAATAGTATTAACTCATAAAGGAATATCTCTTGCAATATATGTGATTGTCTTTGATTTACTTTCTTATTTTTATTAGTCATACAAAAGACATTCAGGTTAAGATTTCGGTAGAGAATATATTTACATTAGGATCAAGACCTTAAGAACTGAAGTTGTGGGTAGGAACAGCTAGTTATGAAAAAAATGTCAGACATTTTTAAAAATTAATATTGATTAATTAGAAGAGGCCTGTTGCAATGAAGAAACAGGCTTTGTCATACACACATTTTTAGGAGCAAAAATTCTGTAAACTCTTTCTTGAGGAAAATCTGGCAATATAGATCAGTTTAGAATTTACATACCATTTGACTGGCAATGATGTTTTTAGGAATTTAATTGTTTACTTAAAATAAATGAGCACCTCAGATATATGTACAAAGATGTTCACTGTATAACAACAACAAATGAAAAGTTAAATTCCTACCAATTAGGGATTAAGGATTGGTTAAATAAATACTATACAGCTGTTTAAAAAAACCTTAGAATATCTGTATGTATTATCATGGGGAAATATCCATGCTATATCAAATTTTTAAAAAATTACAGAAAGCATGCACAGTATAATCTGATTTATGGTTAAAACATTACATATATCTATATAGTATTATATATGTATGTATACATATAAGTTTGTAAGGACCAACCAAACTTAATAGCGATTATATTACTTGTGGGCCTGGGATACTTTTACTTTAAGAATTTCTTTTTATTTTTGTTTTGTATTTTAAACAATGATCATGTATTATCTTTAAAAATCCATAAAAAAATAGATAACTTCTATTTTAAAAATATAAGGATATAGGCATATTTCCAATGAATCACCCTATATTAGCCAACTAAAAATTATCAAATACTGGAAAACAAATCATGAGGCAATAAAATTATATGCCACAAAGTAATTAATTAGCATAAATCGTAATTAACATAATTTGTAATTAATTAGCATAATTAATTAGCATAATTAGCATAATTCGTAATAGTTAGTGATTAATTCGCATAATTCAATTCCAATAATGGCCATTCGTCTAAAAAAAAAATGACACAAATTTGGCCAGTCAATACAGAATGTCAGTAAAAGAATACCCCTTGGTTAAACACAACACAAAAATAAAACAGCATTGATTTGTCACAATGGTTCTAGCTTTTTACCTGTTGGACTTGGATCCTTGAATCAACATGCATGTCTGAACTTTGGTATTGATTCTATTCTGGCACAAATGCTAACAAAAAGTGGCTAAAAAAGGGAGGGGTGTTGTATTTCTAATGATCTACATACAAAGATGATAAAAATATAAAACCTGGGGAACAAGATTCCCGCTCAATGGCAGCCAGTGTCCCAAACTGAATATGTGAGAAGAAAGAATAAATAAGTCTTCTATTCTTATTTTTATGAAAAACAAAGCACACAAAAATAGTTAAGCCTACTAAAGTTACCGCCATGGTGTCACCTTGTTAATGACATCAGAGAACAAAACCTACAACACCTTTGGAAGTGGGAAGCTAATTTCAAAAGGCCTTACAACCAGCTGCTCTCTTGTTTCCTCTCGAGCACTTCGCACATGCCAGTTTGCCTACAACAGTTTTTGGATACCAGACAATCAAGTTTTTCTAAAAAAAAATCAAAGCAGTTTATAATAACATTATAAAATAACTCTCTTTGAAAGAGCACATGCTGAAAAAGTGGCCAAATATCCTTAGAGAATCAAATCTACAAGACTGGACTACATGACCTTTACGGTCCCTAACAACCCTATGAATCTATAATATTCTAGTTCCCTGAAGGTGACAATAACTACAAATCATTTTTATGACAACTGCTACAACCTGCCAGAGACGAGAGGGGTGCTGCTAAAGAAATAACAGTTAGTAGAATGGGCAATATGAAATGATGCTCTTGCATCAGTTTCACATCTATGCACTGATTATTGGCAAGGGGAGATCAGATTTTAAGTCACTGACTCTCGATAATGGAAGGGGATCATGGAGGTCTTTAATTGAACACTTATCCAATGAATGAATCTCTTATTGCAACACCCGGGATAACAAGTCCAATCTATGCTTGGACATCTCACTACTTGCTAAAGTAGTCCATTCCTCCCACTGTTTTCTTCAGATAAAAGAAAACAGTTTTTCCTTAAATTAAGGCAAAAATCTGTCCTCAGGCAATTCTTATTCATAGACTCCAGTTCTTCCAACCAGGCACCTGTCAGGGCCCAGGGCAGGTCGCCCCAAATTTTGTCACAATGGAATATTGATTATTTTGAATTAAAGCTACTTAGGAAACTGCCATTGAAAGAACAACACTCTGACCTTTCTGTCCGGCTAAAAAGCTCCTTAACCCATCCCTCCCACCCCTTCACTTTTTAAACATCAACAGTTCCTTCAACCTTTTTTTATGACACAATTTCAAGTTCTGTCAACACCTTGGTTTTTCTATTCTTGATGTGCTTTAAGTTTGCGATGTTCTTTTTAGCACGTGATGCAAATTGCATACAATTTTCTCTACATGTTTGGAATAATAAAAGCAGGTCTATCATCTTGATTTTTCTGGATATTGTATGATACCTAAATAATTTGGTCTACTGTAGACGTAGCAAGTTTCAATTGCAATAACAAATTGACAGGTCAGATTTTATAGACTTAATTTTTGATCTGACCAGTTCTAAAGAACAAAGCAAGAATTTACAGTTGGGTAAAGACAGTCTATTCAATAAATGGTGCTGGGAAAACTGGACAGATACATGCAAAAAAATGAAACTGGATCACCTTCTTATGCTGTACACAAGAATAAACTCAAAATGGATTAAAGACTTAAATGCAAAACATGAAGCCACAAAACTCCTAAAAGAAAACATAGAAAGAAATAAACTCTCAGTAATATTTTTTCTAATCTATCTCCTCAAGCACGGAAAATGAAAGAAAAAATAAACAAACGGGACCACATCAAACTAAAAGGTTTTCTCACAGCAAAGGAAACCATCAACTAAACGAAAAGACATCTTACTGACTGGGAAAATATATTTGCCAATGATAGATCTGATAACAGGTTAATATCCGCAATTTGTATTCATATATAAAGCTCACACAACTCAACAACAAAAAACAAACAATCTAACTACAAAATGAGCAGGATGTGAATAGACATTTCTCCAAAGAGGACATACAGATGGCCAATAGGCATGAAAAGATGCTCAATGTCACTAATCATCAGAGAAATGCAAAGAAAAACCACAGTGAGATACCACCTCACTCCTCTTAGAATGCCCATCATCAATAAATCAACAAACAAGTGATGGTGAGGATGTGGAGAAAAAGGAACCCTTGTGCACTGTTGGTGGGACTGCAAATTAGTGCAGCTACTATGGAAAACAGTATGGAGGGTCCTCAAAAAGTTAAAAATAGAACCACCTTATGACCCAGCAATTCCACTCCTGGGTATTTACCCAAAGAAATCTAAAACACTAATTCGAAAAAATATATGCACCCCTGTGTTTACTGCAGCACTATTCAAAATAGCCAAGATACGGAAATAACAAATGCCCATCAATAGTTGATTGGATAAAGAAATTGTGGTACATTTATACAATGGAATATTACTCTGCCATAAAAAAGAATGAAATCTTACCATTTGCAACAACATAGATGGACCTAGAAGATATTATGCTAAGTGAAATAAGTCAGACTGAGAAAGACAAGTATCACATAATCTCACTTACATGTGGAAACTAAGGAACAGAATAAATAAACAAAACATAAACAGACTCATAGAAACAGAGAATAAACTGACAGTTGCTAAAAGGAAGAGTGGCAGGTGAAAGACAATAAGAGGTACAAGCTTCCAGCTATAAAATAAATAAGTCACACGGATGTAAAGTACAGTACAGAGAGGGGGATTTGGGGGATTGGTGAGAAAGGTGAAGGGATTCGGAAGTAACAATTCGTAGTCACAAAATAGTCGCAGGGATGTGAATAGACTTATTGGGGGGATCACCTCATAAATTATATAAATGCTTAACCACTGTGCTGTACACCTGAAACTAATATAAAATAATATTAATGTCAATTAGAATGAAAAAAATATATATATATATAATCACGGGATGTAGAGTACAGCATAGGGAACATAGTCAACGATATTGTAATAGCATGGTAGTATCAGAGGAGTGGGAGACTTGTTGGGGTTATCACTTTGTGAGGTTTGTAAATGTCTAATCATGATGTTGTTTTGTACACCTGAAACTACTAATACTTTAAAAAATAAAATAAAAAGCAAGAAAACAAACTAAGCTAAAGGTTGTTCGGTCTGGGTACCACATACTTCCCTCCCTACTACTAGAAGCCTGACCTGCCTGAGGAGAGGGACAGAGACTTAGGGCTATTTCTTGGAGATGGAAGAGGATCAAGGGAGCTAGAGGGAGGGCAGTGGAGGGGAGAAGGAAAAATAAATGAAAGAATGACTATAAATGAGTAAGTTAAGACCTTTGCCCCAAACATTTTTTAATAATGAAAAATTTGGAACTGGAAAAGGGCAATTTTTTTCCCTCTACATTAAATAGGCCTTCACACCGCTTATTGCCATGTACTGTTGGAAATGGGTAAAAACTAAAATAAAATTTCCCACTTTAACCTGTGTATGCTTTTTCTTTACTACTTTACTATCCTAGAGAGCATAAGTCTATCAGTCTCATGCCTGTACTACACTTCACCTAATTTAGAAGGAGTTGCTTGCTGATAAATTAGGATTGACATGGGAAAAAGGAAGTGTCAGTGCTTTAAGACACTTCAAATATGTTGAAAACAAAACTGAAATGAGCAAAATAATTTATAAGGAATATGTTATATTCCTAAACTAGATGAATGCCTCCAGTGATAATTCCCTCTTCATTAAATTTTTAAACAGTAAATATCTTAAAATTTCTATTTTACTATTTTCTCAATACAAAATTTATGATTACGGAACACTTAAAAATTCTCAAGAATTATACTAAAATGCTAATAATGTTTATATTGGAATGGTGGGATTTAGAGTAATTACTAAAATTTTTCTTGAGTTTGCCACAGTAAATATATATTACAGTAAAATTTGAAAAAAAAAATTGCTTATAAATTTCCAAGTAAGCCTAGAAGTCTTAAACCTCTAAATTTCTAATAAAATAAGTCCAGATATTATAAAATGAGTTAGGTATGCTGTTGAATTACACTTTATTGTCAGGCCCTAAGCCTATGCAAAGTCTTTAAGAAATTCAACATTGTATTACTGTTTGTTGTATCACAACTGGATGGCCCCTTTTATGAACCCATAGGAGATTCTATTCTCAAAACTCTGCCTGGAAAGAGCTAAACACCCTGTGAGTTCTCTTTATTATCATATGGGTATAATTAATCATTCTACTGGTAGTTTCCTTCTTCGGTTTGGTTGTTGGGAAGAACAGTGACAAATTTGTGATCTACCTTTGCAATTATGCAGGACGTTTTGGTAAACATTTTTCTGTATTAATTTTACCTTTAGGTTTGCTTTGCTATTCTACCTTTATTTTTCCATTATTCTAATTTTACCTTTAAAAAAATCTTACTTTACTGTATATATTTTTGTAGGTCATTGTGAATACTTTTTGGAACGTTGCAGGGAAAAATAATAAAATTTATAGCAAATATTCAATAAAATCAAATCTGGTCTGACCCAATCTTGTGAAAACCACAGGACTTATTAAAAAAACTAACCAGTATCAACCAGTTGCCAACATTTGCTTTCCATGTACAAACCACATACTTCCTTTAATCTATCAAAATCACCAAAATGACAGAGATAACTCAGTCCCATGCAACACAAGCATTATTTCTTAAATCTTAATCCACCTCCCCAATTCAGATTTTTCCATTCCAACCTCATCCGGTTCTCTTCCTTCACTTTCTATAATGTAAAATTGAAATGTGTACCAATTGTATCCACCAAAAAACATTTTTATGTTTTTCTATACTTAAAATAAGAAACTTTTAAATGTTCTAAACCAGGGGAGAAATCATACATATCAGGTCTTTTTTCTATGATTTTTCTTATGTAGCATAAAAATAAAATAATTTACATCAGAGCCAGTCACAATTCACGGGAAACCCAAATTGCAAATAAGTTGAATCTATATATTTTTATTAAATAAAGAAATACTTGATACTTACTGTTTACAGAGTTTTCTGATTTCTTTGAGGATGAATGTCCTGAAAAGGAAACAGCATTGTTTTGTTAAGCATCACCTTGCAGTGATGATACCCAGTTGTAGCTGTAACCAGAATTGCGCCCAAAAGCTGAGTTTACTTTACAGTCTTACAGAAAAGCACTTCACTGTCTTCTAATCTTTCGCGTTCCTTAGACTTCTCTCCCTAACTAAAATGTTAGGTTCTTTTAGGCAGGGATATTTTATGCTCTCATATGGCCTGGAATACCTAGCACAAAACTTAAAAAATAACAAGTATCTGTAAAATAATTTCATGTTACTAAAAGAAACAAACAATGAACCAACCCATACATTAGCTATAATATAACCAATACTTTATCTAAAGAGATGTTCAACATCTGAAAGCAATTTACAAATAAATACTCATTTTTCACGATACTTTTTCAAAGATTATTTACAGGTGAGAATCAGTAATCAGTAACTGAAAAATCACACACACAATTATGTCATAAAACAAAAACATTCAGTTCTACAATGGTTATCCAGTGAAGGAAATGGAAAGAGAAAAGTACTAAAGTTCTATTAACGTAATTTTTAAAACTATCACTATATACAGTCTCCTGCAATAGGACCTCAGGAGAAATATTTCGGAAGGCTGCTAAAAAAATAAAATAAAAAAAAATAAAAAAAAAAATAATAGATGGAGAGGAACAATTCCTCCAACCTCCCTGGATAGGAGGTCCCCTAAACCAAAACCATTGCATGAATGGCCCCTTTAAGGCCAAAGGGAGTGCAAGAACTACAGGGCAAAAAAGAAAGCCTAGGCCTGGACCGCAGTGACTATTTTATGTTAATTGCTTCTTCACTCCTTATTTCCTAGTCATCAGACAGAAAATAAAAACATAGCTAAGTTTCTGGTGGCAAAAGAAATGTATTCTTTTCTGTCATATGAGAAACATGATACCTGCTTCCAAATGTCTATAGGTAAAAAGGTTAGGCTTTCTGTAAAGGCCTACGGACATAATTGGAACTGAAGGCAGGAAGTTGCAGATGTGAGCTAAATGGAAAGAGAAACCTGCTAGCAATTGTAACTGTCTGAAATGTCAAGGCGTACTTTGAATCGTAATGGGCTCTTTCCCTGGAGGTGTTGAAGCAGAAGCAGAACAAGTATAGAGCTTCTCAAACTTTATTGTCCACATGAATCATCCCAGGATCTTATTAAAGTGCAATATAAGAGATCTGGAAGGGACTGAAACTGTGCATTTCTAACAAGATCCCACGTGAGGACAATGCCAGAGGACCATACTTTGAAAAGCAAAACCACAGAGTACCTTTTCAATCATGATTCCAGGTCTGACATCTCTGATGTTCCTTTCAACATTGAGAAACTGGTTGAAATTTACTGATTCACTCACTCATCTAACATTTACTGAAGGCCTACTATGTGGAGCAAGCACTGTGCTTAGGAATTAGAGACAATCAAACAAGTCACCCAGTCCCTTCCTTAACAGAAAATAAGCAAATTATTCCAAGGGTGATAAGCCTTTCCAAAGGTCCAGGTTGCTACTGATATGTGTAAATGGGACCTAACCTTGCCTGGAGAAGTGAGGTGAACGGTGTCAGGAAAGGCCTTCCCCAGGAACTGAGTTTGGGAATGGGGCGTGGTGGGAAGGGTTAAGACCCTGAACTTTCTGTCAGAACAGTCGGCCTAAGTACCTGCCAAAGCACACGGGTCCTCAGAGTCAAACTACTGATCTGCACGTCTTACATTTTTCCTCCAACCATTTGCTAAGCTACCTAGCCCTATCCAATTATCCATCTGTCTGTCCGTCCATCCAACCCATCCATCCACTTATTTAACATTTTGTATGATAGTAACCTGAAGCTATGCGAGTAGATGGGATCACACGGGGAGAATGGAGAGAGAGAAGGCAAGTCCTACAATAGCCTGAGCAACTCCAAAACTTAAGAGTAAGACTGGGGAGGGACTAGGGTTTAAAAAGGTAAGGAGAGGCCAGAAAGACAGGAAGAAAATCAAAGTAGACTGTTTTAAGAAGGAGTGTCAACAGGCCAAATGCAGCTGAAATATTAAGCATTCACTAAGTAATACTGAAGTTTGGGCCAAATTAAGGCGGTTTAGCGAGAAAGTATTATATCGAGATCAACCCAGATAATCCCAGATATTAAAAAATTCCACACAATTTTCCTGTAAGTTTGCTAAATTGTCGTTTTCTGCTTTATACCACAAAAGTTTGAAAAAAAGAACTATATCCTGTATTCTCCACCATCAAAAATACTCTAAATAAGTTAATAAGAAAAAGATGTCTTAATTCCACTCTGCTTTGGTTTTCTATCCCCGAAGTTGCCCTGAAACAATCTTCATTTTCTCATTCTTTCATTTTCTCATTCTTTATTATGTACGCCTAATGTGCTAATGGGGTGCTGCGACTATATCAACAAACAAAACAGACTGAATTCCTGTCCTCCTTGGGCTGTTATGTAATTGTCATGTGCAATAAAGGAAAGCTGCAGAGCTGTGACAATATTATAAATGGAAGCCCTAATTTAGATCCATGGACAGATACGGAGTCAGGAAAGGATCCCTGAGGCAGTGACATTTAAGCGTAGGTCTGAAGGATGAGTTAGGACAGGACTGGGACTTTAGGAAGAAAGGAAGCAGTATCTATGTCCCTAAAACAAAAGAAGTTTGGCATTTATGGAAACTGAAAGGCTACGTGGGTAGAGTGTGAAAGTGAGGTGGAGAATGGTAAGAGAGAATCCTTGTATGCCAGATCATACAGAGCCTTTGGGCTTTGCCCAGGATTTTGGTTATTATCCTAAGAACAACAGGATATCATTGCTTCATGATAAATAGATTAAGGGGAGGGAAGATAGGATGTCAAGTGGTGAAGGAACCAGTAGCCTAGACGAGAAAACATGGTGGTTTGAACTAGGGTGGAGAGAACTTGAGAAATATATTAATATATAAAAATAATTAATGAGAGAAAAGAACACATCCCAGAAAATTCCCAGATTTCTAATATTACTTTTTAGGTTGACAGAGATCTACGGACACTATGGAAATATGGACACTAAAGGAAAAATATCTGTAAGGAAGATCACATGCATATGTCTGTATAATCTGAGGGGTCTAACCCCATCTCTGATCCCTAGTTACCTGTTTTGAAGGTACCGAATAAACTTTTACAAGGTAGGGATTAGTTCTTTAATTTGAAATATGTAGCGATTAATACAGTATCATACTAGCATATGAATGTAACAATATTATATAATACAATAATGAATGCAACAAAATTCTCAAATATGATACATTAAATATTTTACTGGCACTTAAGCATAAATATTTTTAAAAACTCAAATGAGATTTTTCACTTAGTGAAATTTATTTTGGAGTTAGCAAATGATTAATATAGAGACAAAAAGCAGTCTGCTTCAAATACCATTTCTCAATAAACAATAGAATAAAAGTATTTTCCACTCACCATCTATCAATTTTACCAAGTCTAAAACTTGGAGATACTATATGCTTAAGTATATCATGATATGCAAGAAGAAAAAACTGGACGTAAGAATGTAACCTGTCTAATGATCTTCATATCTGGAGCAAGGGAGCCCTCTCTTGTCCAAGTATTATGGTAACATTGACCTGAATCTAATTCAATCTACCATTATCTACCTAATTTAAGTCTGATTCACTCTAAATTACAGCCAATCAGACTCTGTATTATGGACTGAAAAAGTAACTAGCAGTCACCTTCATAATAGCTAACTATGTGGCAAGTACTATGCAAAATGTTTACATGCATTCTTCTCATTTCAACTTCTGAGCAATCCTATGAGTCAGATACTATTATCATGACCATTTTACACATGAAGAAATGAAGGCTTAGAAAGCTTAAGGACTGCTGAGGAAGAAGTGGCTGACTGATGGATTTAAATATTTACTAAGTATATGAGCACAGAACCATGCTAGGTTCTGAGGACACATTATATCAATCTTTATCATTTCAAGAAGCTCATAAATTAGTGAATACTCACAGACTCTGATAATTGAAATCAGTGTTATAATATTATACTGACTCATAGATTATGTCCTGTTTTACAGTGTTCAAAATATTTTTCACATTCTTATTTGATTCTCCACAATAAGCTCAAGCAGTACAGAGGCCAGGTATTCACATCACCCCTACTTACATAAGGAAAGTAAAACTCAAGAAGTTCAGTGACTCACTCAAGGTAACAAGTCTTTAAGTGACAAAGCCAGAATTACAAGGCTGTTTGCAATATTGTACCATCTGTCAAAAATGAATCAAAGCCAACTTTGTTTTTGAAACTCTTGTAAGCCACTATAAGTTCACATCTAAATTCTCACCAGATTCCTTTCAAATAATATAAAACAGAATTCTAAATGCATTCACCAATTAAATTCTAGATTTGAAACACGGCATATTGCACTTCATATTCAGAAATGTGAGTACATAATGTATCTTAATTCCCTTTTACCTTTATCCTTTTTCTTAGAGGTCTCTTCTGCAGAAGATAATCTGGATTTTTTGTGGGATGACTCTTCACAGTCTTTTTTGATTTTATCCTTTGTTTTTTTTGACTTGACTTCTTTTCTCCTTTATGTTGAACAATATAAAATTAAAGTTAACTTTTTTCAAATGATCTTTACAAAAAAATAAAAACCAATGAGTAAAAAAATAAAATCAGTTACTTATTTTCAAAATATAATTTACATAATAAGGAACCCTTGAGTCTGTAAATATTATATTTTAGGTTAGTATATTATTTAAGATAATTCTGTAAAATAATGAAGCCTCAACATTGAGACAAAGAATTATTTTTTATAAGTCCTGTATACAAACCTTAGCAAATATAAGTCATAGTTTTACTCATTTCCTCCTTTTTATATTCTATCATTTAGCCATTACAATCAACAAACGAACAAAAAAACCAAACTCACATATACAGACAACAGAATGGTGGTTAACAGAGGGGAAGAGAGGTGGGGAGAGGACAAAGAGAGTAAAGAGGGTCAAATACAAGGTGAGAAAAGAAAGAGATTAGACTTCAGATGGTGAGCACGCCAGTAGAGTACACAGATATTGTATTATAAAGTTGTACAATTGAAATTTATATAATGTTATTAACCAATGTTATCTCAATACATTTAATTAAAAATAAAAATGGTTAAAATATACATACAAAACATTATATAAACAAATCTCATTTCTCTCCTCATAATTCATATCTATTATACCTACATTTTGAAGAAACCACTGCAACAGTTCTAAACCACCAGTAAATAGATAATTCTTCTCTTAAGAATAAAGGAATATAGTTATGATATTATGGAATGAGGGTGGGACGGCTTAATGTTAACTCATATGTTTACTTTAGACCATTTACCCTTTTACTGCTGTAGTTTTCTCTCTTCTAGGCCAGGTTTACAATATTACCATGCTTGCCAAGCAATTGATTTTAACTGGTTTAAATAAATACTAAATAGGAAAAGGTGATAATGCTGAAACTGGGAGTGGGAAGGAAGATGAAGAGACAACCGAGATTACTTTCAAGGGACTTCCAAGTTAAGGTACTTGTACCAAATGCTATAATACTATTGTAAGACAGCAACCACTTTTTGTCTCTCACAGGAATCATTTGAATTGTAAATTGAAGCTCAAAAGTCAAGGCCAAATAAACACCTCTGGTATTGTTCAGTATCACTGATGGAGAGGGGAAATAAAGGTTTAGGCTACTCAAATCCAAAAAATCCTAATTTTAATAATTAAAAAATTATTAATTACTTAATATTTATTTTTAATAGCTAAACTATTAGGTAGGGCACATTTGTAACAAAGCTGATTTTAAAATTACTACGCTAACTTACACATTTTATAAAGTTGCAGAATCTTACTTGCAACTGTTGTTCAGGAATGAAACCTGATCCCCATAGTCATGAGTCACACAGATTTTGCCTGAACATCTTCAATGTGAAGGACTCTGCTATGCTTGACTTCCCGTATGCCAGGCACTGTGTCACGCACTTTCATTTAATCCCACAATAACCTCGGTACCCTCCTTTTTAGAGATGCTAAAATTGAGTCTTACAGAGTTTAAGCAGCTCGTCCAAGAAGGTGACTAATAAGTGGAGTAGCTGAGAGGAACACACAGGGGTTTGACTTCAAAGTCCATGATCTTATATATACTGCACATTGCAGAACACTGATACAGGGCCCTCCCCAACTCAGTAAGCAGACGCATTCTAGCTCATTCAAATGGAGCCTGATTTTAACATCTGAAATGAGTAGAGGTATATAATCCTTTGTGAGAATGACAAACTTCAATTAAAACACTGCTTTATAATACAGTAACTAAGTATTACGTATCTGAACAGACTCCAAACTAAAAATTCTAGCATCTATCTGCCACCCTGTACAGGCCTTCCTATTTAAAACTGCCTGGCTAGAGTAAGGCATCGTGAACTTCCAGTTCCCTCATTTATGTGGTCATACAGTAATGACAGACATTCTATAGAAACAACTAATTCAACCATCAACCATTCAAGTCTACGTTTAGACATCCAGTGCAGGTAGTGACTGTATCCAAGACTACTAAATACTAAACATTAACAAAACATTTTAAAAGATAGTATTACCTGTGATGGAAATTTAATTTAAAGGAACATTCTTGGCATAATCCTAAAAAAAAAAAAAAAAAAAGACACTGCTGAATTTTAATAATTGCACTCTATTCTAAATGCCATTCTACTTTTGGTATCATAAATTCTCATTTTTCCTTATATTGCTTTACTGTAAGAGGGGAAACAATCTGAAGAAAACAATTTCCACCTCAAAAAATGCACATATATAATAAAAATATTAGAATGCTTGAGGAATTGAAATTACAACATTACTTTAGAAAAATATGCCATGTATTCTAAAAGCAAACTGTTTCATAGACAGCATTAATGTGTTTCTCACATCAAAGATCTCTGTAACAACAGTGTGGGTATAGTCATTTCCTCTGAAGTGCTCTAAGAGTTTTCAAATGGAAAAGAGCTTTTCAAAAAGTTCTTCAGTTGTAGTCTCTTCTTCTGCCTTAATCTCAGTTCACACCAGTTGACTTTTCCTCATGGGCACTTCCAAGAGGAACTCAGGGCCGGCCCGGTGGCTCAGGTGGTTGGAGCTCCGTGCTCCTTATGCCAAAGTTGCCTGTTCGATTCCCACATGGGCCAGTGAGCTGTGCCCTCTACAGCTAAGACTGTGAACAACAGCTCTCCCTGGAGCTGGGCTGCCGTGAGCTGCGGTGGGCAGCCCGTTGTGCTGCTATGAGCTACCATGTGCCATGAGTGGCCGGTAGCCAGAATGAGTGGCCGGTGGCCAGAATGAGTGGCCGGCAGCCAGCATGAGCAGCTGGCGAGAGCTGCTGTGAGCGGCCAACCGACAACCGGCGACCGACTGCCTCAGCTGGGGGAGCACAAGGCTCATAATACCAGCGTGGGCCAGGGAGCTGTGTCCTAACACTAGACTGAGAAACAACCGCTTGATCTGGAGTGGAAGGGTGGGGAAAGGCGGAAGAAAGGGGGGAAAAAAAGAGGAACTCAGACACTAGTCTGTATTGGTATGTGCTAAATAACATGTTGGGAAATCTGTGACTTCTTTCTGAAGTGGGCAGAAAACTCTAAGGGCACATATATTTAGGATCCAAAGAAGATTGTTACCATGATGGAGAGAAGCTGACACACAATACTAGCTTAGGAAAAAAATAAAGAATGAATGACAGACTGTAAAATATGCATATTAAGAGAAACTACTATATTCTGGGGTATAACCCTAAGCTTTTAAGATTGATACCAAGAACAAGACTGATACTAAAATTTTTTTTTATTGACACAAAGATGGTCTATTTAATACTTATTAGCCCAACACAACAATACGGCTTTCAGCTAACACGAGATTTTACATTGCCTTTTCTGATACTCTGTTTCTCACTCTGCATTGGTGACATTCTCAAGTTAATGGGAAGAGGTCTTCACTTTACAAATTATTGGTTTACATTTAGCATTAGAACTATTTCACCTAAATGTTACTGTAATGCTGAGAATATAAAAATTTTAGGCACAAAAATTATTTGCAACATTGGGAAGCTCTGAGAAAAAGAGCACTAACAGTAAAGATATATTAAAATTTGTTAATGGAATCTTAAATTAGTCGATATTTTAAAATCTAAATTATGGGATAAATTTTGAAGAAATCAATCATATCCTACCTAAAGTCAACTTACTTAATTTAACAAGTGCATTTCTCTTTTCACCATGCTCAATATAGCCAAAATTAACTTCCCAACTCTTTAAACCTTCTTTTTTATCACAATATTTATTTCCACAGGAAAACTGACCTGCAAAAAAGGAAGGAATATTAGCTATGATAGTTGGTGACAATATTTATATATATAATCTGGTGTTATCTCTGAAACTTACTCTTAACATATAATACATAAATTCTTAGTTCTAGGAAGTCAGCATTAAAAAAAACTAACCACGATAATTATAATATGTTCAAGAAATGTACATATGAGTATCAAATTAAAGAGCTGAATAAAGCGTTGAAAACAAATTGGTCACAGAATTCTGGCTTGATAGATAGATCGACTATTTATACTGACATAGTTTTAGTGACTCCCATTTAGGGAATCTTACACTTTGGAAAACCATACTAAAAGTGTGTACTCATGAACACTCTAAAAGAATAAATATATTTTCCAAAGTACATGTACTTACGCCTGGGTGAGTCCTTTTCAATATTTAATGATATTACTAAAACTGATTAAAATTAATCTTTTTAGTATTAACACAGTAGCCTTTATTCTAAGTACCAGTATAAAATGGCATTTAAAGCATTTTTTAAAATGCTAGCATTCTGAAATGAAGTAGAATAAGTAATCAAACCCCATGCTCTAAATTTTAGAACTACTTTAAAATCAATAACCACATTACCACGTTCATTGTATATTAAAACCTTCTACAAAAAAGGACTAATATTGACAATCCAAGAGGGGAAAAAAGAAAAAACTACTCAACAATTTTTAACTCTGACAGAAAAAGACAAAATAAAACTTATTTATAAAAACAAAAACAAAAATTGTATCTCAATAATTGTGCCAACAGGAACAAATCTAACTTTTCATTAAAAAGGAATTATCAAAATGAATTTTGAAAATTATCAGTCCAAAAAGACCAATTTTTGTATTAGGTTGGTACAAAAGTAATTGCAGTTTAAAGGGTTAAAAATAATTGCAAAAACCGCAATTACTTTGGAACCAACCTAATAAATTGGCATTTTTTTCATCCATTTCAAATGAATACTTCATTAAATCTGTATATGTTTAGTAATGGCTCTATTGTTAAAACAGCAACAAAATTATAACTTTATAAATCATAGCAATAGCTTTCTCTCCCCTTTCCAAGTAATCCCTTTTTCAATTACATGAATTTAGAGAATGTCTGTCAATTTTTTTATAGACAGCATTACTTACCATCAACTGAAAATTCCATCCAATAAAAATACAAAATTTTAAAATTGTGATAGACATTTCAATATATCTCGTTGTAGGTAAAAAAAAAAAGAACTGAAATGTAATCTTAAGAAAAGTTCAAAACAGCTTTAAATTTATTACTTTTTCCTTCTCCTCTTGAGTACCTTCAGGGCTCATCCTTTATTATTTCAAGAAAAGAATTCCTACTTTTTAATATTGTTTTATTGCTTATCTAATTTCACACTTGACATAGATATCCGATTTATGGAAGATGTATATGAGCCACACTGATGGTATAAATGTTTTATTATTTCAAAATGCAACATTTATTTTAAGTTAAAAAAAAACTTTTTTAAGTTATTAGTAAAAAACTATTTCCTAAATGCTTCTATGTAGTTTTCAGGAGCATTAATATTAATTTTTATTGCAATTAGAAATACAATTATCAATAAAGAGCTATTTCAGAGCATAAGGTAGTATAGAGATATTAAGTTTTCAAAAAAAATTTATGAATAGATTACAACAATGCATAGAAAAAGCATTTACTGATTGCCTACCAAATGTCTAGTGTTTTGCTGTAAGACTAAATATTTGGGCTCAATCTCAGTGACTCCCCAAAATAAGAACTAGCCTGCCCATAAATTCTACCATGTCAAAGTTGTATTTAATTTCTACTTTCAAAATGTGGATTTGACTGAAACTCAGTAATACCAACTCATTATTCTAAAAACTGATAAAGAGAAAAACTCAAGTATTCATCTGTTGGTAATTTTCTCATTATGAGATCTTTAAACAATCTTTAATCAATTGAATGTTCTAAAAGCAAAAATTCTCCCTTTTAGGGACTAAAGATAAAAATCATTAAAGCATTATATTTTGACCTTTGCTAGTAATATAAAATATACCTTTTCTAATTTTACTTTTGTAGATCATTCACTGTATACATTAGGAATAATCTTACCCAGTAATTTCAATTCAATAATATAATAAAATAATCTCATCCTAGAAAAAAAAATAGAATTACCTTTGCCTGAAATTACTTCTTTTTCTACTCGCCACCTAAATCCAAACTGATGAGAAAAAAATTACGTTTATGCCAGAGTAAATTTAAATTGTATATAAATCTAAACATGGAGCCAACAACTGATGTCATTTATCAACCTAATTCCCATCATGATAGCTTTTTCTCTCTTTATGGAACTCCAGATACTTAAAAACACATGTTTGAACAATTACCATAAGGAACAATATTCTTTACTTTTAAACTACCTATTCTAAGTTATAGGTGCCGAGCCGCCAAGATATCTAAATTAATAAAATATATCCTGTTCTAGGACACTGACAGAAAACAAAACAAGAGGTTATGGTACAGTAAAGAGAAGGTATATTAGAGTGCAACAGAGTGTAGCCTTTGGAGTCAGATTGTTTGGGTTTACTTTTTAGCTCTACCACTTAATAGCTGAATAATGCTGAACAAGTTATTAAATCTATTTGTATCTCTGTTTTCTCATATGTAAATTAGAAGTAATATGAGTACCTACTTTTTTGGGTTAAGAGGTTTAAATGGGATAATGCTCATACTTACCAAGAATTTAGAATAGTACCTGGTACATAGTATATCAAGGGTTAGCAAACTATGGCCCACAGGTTTGCTGCCTATTTTTATAAAGTTTTATTGGAATACACCACACTCATTCATTCATGTATGGCTCTTTTACCACTACAACAGCAGAGTAATGAACAGAAAGAGCAATGGGACCAGTCTAGAGCCCTAAAGTGGAAAGTTGTTAAACTTCCCTCCAGATCCCAAAACACAACTTTATTTTTTGACTAAAAATGACTTTTCTCCGCTGCCTTTTAAGATCTTTCACATTCATATGGTAATTTACCATAATTCTAGTTAATGGCTTAATTTTCTATTTAGTTTACTTTTATAATGGTTAAAAGCTCAGATCCAGAATCACGCAGAGCCAACGCAAGCTCTAACATTCATTAACTAGCTCTATGACCTTGGGAAAGTTACTTAACTTCTCAGTATATTTCCTTTTTATGTATAAAAATCCTAATCTCATAGGTTGTTATATTAAGAGAGATAATTCAGATGAAGGGTTCAATGCCTGGTTAATTTTGATTATTATTTTTAAATCATCTATTATATGAATTAGGCAATTTTGTAAACGCAAATGAGAGCTCAAAACATTCTGATTAAAACCCAATGAAAATAAAATTACCCCATTCTAGGAAAAACTAAATAAATAATTCAAAATAACTGTTTAATTTTATTTTTAAGCCCATACACGTATGAAAATTGCTTGCCATCCAAGATACGGTGGGACGTCTACTAAAGCAGTCAAATGTGTACAGCAATAATTTCCAAACTTTTTCTTTCATTCATTAATCTGTTCAACAAATAATTCTTAAAAAACTACTTATTGGGCTTGGCACTCTGCTGAGGATAAAAAGTGATTAAAATAGTGTCTGTCACCATGAAGGTTATAATCTTATAGGGAGGGGATAAGAAATGTAACAAACAACTACAATATGTCCTACTCGTTAAAGATTGCATAGAGATTATGCCTCAATCTGTTTTTATATTCTTTCCTGAAAATATAAATTTTCCTGCTGATTAAACGGTGGAGTTACAAAGAGTTTGGTGCGGAGCCTCTTCTTCTCCCTCTACCTTCCAGCACAAAGAGGGCACACGTGCAAGCAATAAGAGAGAAGGATCCTAACTACCTGATAACACAAAGTTCCAGGAGCATCTACGTAGACTTTTATGTAGAAGAAAAAGAAAAATGAACTTCTAGATCATGTAAGCCAGTGTTATTTGGGAGTGCTTGCTGTTCCTGGAAGCTGAATCTGATCCTAAATAATGCAATGATCCAACCAAATTCTCAGTGATGTAAGGGAAGAAGCAACCAAAAAGGGAATGGGGACAAAGGTTGGAATTCACTAAAAATGCCCAAAGTATCTACTATGTATAGCCGATTAATTAAAAATGAATGAAACACCGTCTGTGTAAATAAAACTATGAGAAAATACATCTTAGCAAGGAAACCAAAGGTAATACTCTTAATTTTCTCCAACAACTCAAACATGGTATGCCAAAAAAATCATTATCTTTCCCTCCAAAAAAGATACCTCTTGTATGTGTGGGGTGAGGGGTATACGGGTAATCCCCTCAATTTGTCTGTGAACTTAAAACTGCTCTAAAAATAAAAGATCCCCCTACCTCCATATTTCCTATTTCTCTAGTATCCATACTCAAAACCGGTGAGTCACATCTGATTTCTTACTTGCACTTACCCTCATATGTAACTATTCATCATGTTCTAATAGGAAAATATAATTTGCTTCACGATTATCCTCTTTAATGTATGATTTCCAATAATATACTGTGTGTTTTAAAATGGAGAATACAAATATTTAATTATTCACTTATGTTCTCCCCTTAACTACAGATTTTTATTTCTGAAGGGCAGACACCATGTTTTAATCCACAGCACAAAGACTAGTCCTCAATACTGAAAAACAATCAACAAATGAGCCAGGGTTGAAAAAGCTGTTTTTATTATGTACTCCTAGAAAGATCTGTATTTCACACTTGGCTTACAGTATAATAACTTCAATTAACTCCAACTGCTGTGGTGCTTTTTGGATTCAACATGGTCAATAACTAGTACAGAGATGAGAACTAGTTCACAAGAAACTAAGGAAGTCTTTGGGATACACCAAGTGCATGGGTTTATAAACTGGGTTATAAAAATAGACATTACTATTATATTACCTGTAAGAATAATGTGAAGCAACCCACATATTAAAGGCACCACTGAACAACATTAAACCAATCATGGTTCTGAGGTTTAACTATATAAATGAAAAAGAAATCTTCATGATAACTACATCTAAGTTAACTTTTTAAATAGGTTGTCTTTCTTAATATACTATAAATGTACATTATCCAAAAAATACAGATTTATGCAACATTCCCTCCCCATTTCAAAATGAGATCATCTGTTCCTGGGTCACTTTCTCTAGCTACAAATGTGAACTTTAAGATAGGAATAAAAATCACTTTAATATTAACTAGAGTAAGGTGTAAAGTGGAAATGGGAATCTGCCATTACTAATTAGGACTAAGAAGAGCTAATTTTACTAGAATAGACATTCATACAAAAGAAGATGAGCATCGGCCTCTTTATAAATGGTAATCAACTGAGGGAGAAAAAGTCTATGAATTTCAAAAAACGTGTGCAACAAGACATCATTCTGCAGTGTCAAATCATTCATTAAAATCACTAGAGGCTCTAGAATAGAGTCAAGATGAGACAGGATCTAGTAACTACTTGTGTTTAATCTTAGACTTTTCATGTTTCAAGGTCACAAAGAAGCACTCTTGACTAATGGGCCCTTTATAAATTCCATAACTGTAGAGGTTAAAAGGTCCAAATGATACTTCATAGATGCAGGACAATTTAGACTTGAATTAGCATCTTTAAAAGAATAATCTGGGGCATGATAGTAAAAAAGTAACACTGTACTAAAATAAGAACCTTTTTTTATAAGTATTTGGAAGGCATACCTTATTTTCTTTGTATCTACTGAGATCTGCTATGCAGTATTCCTTGAATAATTTATCATAGTATTTCTTTGCAAGTCTCTTCTCCCTAGAATCATAAAAAATATATAAATCTTCATTTAGAAATTCAACCATAGTTTGCCACTTGGAAGGAATGTCAAATGAATAACGCACAAGATATAAATATTAATGTTTTAAAAGATGTCTATTACTTATGTGTGCATAGAGTATCTGAATATTAACTATTAATAGTGGTTCTCTCAGGGAAGGAATCTATTAGGTGGGTGCAAAAGTAACTGCGGTTTTTGCAAATTTTTTTTAACCTTCTAAACTGCTATTACTTTTGCACTAACCTCACAGAAGGCTGACAGAAGTGAGAAAGAGACTTACTCTTCACTTTTTACCCTTTGTAATATATGGATTTTAAAAAACATTTTCAGGTGTTACTCTTACCTGAAATATGCTACAAATTTAAAAAGAAACATATTACAGGACAACAAATGTTTTTAAAATGTTATAAAGTATTTTTTAAAAACAAAGTCAAGTAAAGAAAAGTCAATTTAAACTGCTAAAAATTACCAAAAGAACCAAACTAGATTCAGTAGTCTGAGGCATGGTTTTATGTCTTCAGTTCAGAACTGTTCTATGCAGGGACTGAATGCTTATACAGGCGCTATGTGACAAAGTAAGAAAACAGAGAGCAGGAGACAGAGGACTAACGCCTTTGACACATTATGCCTCAGATGGCTAAAATTACCAATTCATGTCCATTTCATCCTCCTCATTCCATAGGAATCTATGATTTTCTCGTATAACATCCATGTCTGTCTTGTCATTTTCCCTAGAAAATAAAACTATTTCAATTTAATATTAATACAGAGTTAGTCAAATTAGGAGGTTAATCATTTTTGTGAAATTTTGAACATTGGAGTAAAACTATAATACACAAAGATAAAGACAATTTTACGTGTGGGTATGTATATATGTACACATATTATAAAAACTATTTCAGTATTTTCAAAAGGCATTATGAAGAGTGCTACTACAGAAGCAACTTAAATGGATAAGAAATCCATCCATCTCTGGCACTGGTTTCAATTATACCAATGGTGCTAAATAACCAAAGCTAGGATGTGAAAGCTGAGTAAACACTAAACAGGTAAGGAAAAATGAATGAAAATAAGTTCAAAAATCTAAAAAAAGTCAGTAACACTATCTTATTGAAATCTAATTTTAAAAAACATATGAAGAGTTTTCCATACCTCATTTTACTACAGCTTCCTAGGAAGACTGAGTAAAGGAAGAAGAAAGTTGAAGGGAATGATTTTTCTAGGTGCTAACAGTCTGGAGATAGAGTAAGGGATTGTTGGGGAATATAGGCAAAATTGAGAGAGGAGGTCAAGTTTGAGATAGATGAGATGGTACAAAGTTTTTTAAGGCTTTACCAATTCAGAAAATAGTTAAGTCATAGGGAAAACACCACATAAAACCAAGAAGAGCCCCAAATATAGGAAGCAATTTCATGTGTGGGAAATATTAGACTGAAGTTTCTTGTTTGCCCTACCTTTCAAAAAGCAGTCCCAAACACTGAGGTCTAAAAAGTTCATTATTTCAAAGATCCTTGCAAACAAAACAAAACAAAACCTGCATCACCAGGCACATGTGTATTCCTCACATGTCCCGTTATTGCCGGGACAGATCTGGCTCAGCAGGCTGCCTGAGGCCTGTTGCCAGAGAAATGGGCTTCATGAGAAGCTACTTAGCTAGAAGCTATGGATGGCCTCTCCACCTCATTTTGTAACAAGGACACTGGAATGGAAAGCAGAGGGAGATGACAGAATCAGAAGACACGGTAGCTGTGGGTCTTCAAAGACATCCACAGGCCTCTCCAATTCTACATGAACTTCGTGACACTTACCCCAATCGCCTGAAATCTTCTTTTTTGCCACCATAGTACAAAATATAGTCATTTACAAACTTTGTGTGCCTTTGATACTGAAACACAAAAAGTTAAGGATTATAGCTGTTCAAGAGCTGTACTGTGTACATGATATATTAGTGAGTAGGAATAAAGAGCATAATATGAGTCTAGTTTTTCTAATATGCAAATATATACTATACACACTTATTAATTCAAGATAGAAAAGGGTGAGAGGGCTAAAAGTGTTAAGAGTGAACATTATGTAGTTTGAATACTGTTTATATTGTTTTGAACACTTTTCAAGCATATACTACTTGTGATAAAATATACCTATCTGGAGAGAAAGAGTTTCCTTTTCTATTGCTGAACGACATACAGCCTCACACCACCACTCATTTTAATCATCACAATATTTAAAATAAATTATATTTTATAAAATTAAAGGTAAGAAATATAATTTACCTTTCATTATTATACAATTTAGCTATTCCAGTAATGATAAAGCCTCTAAAATAGAAGATGCAACTTGTATAACATTCAATCCTAACATTAGACTTTCAAAAAGAAATATAAGAAATTCAGATGTTATTTTTCTTTCCTCTAATATTCAAAGAATCCCCAGTCATGGTTATTTTCAGTGTAGTATAACAAGATATATGAGTTTATAATTTTTGTTTTAAAAGCTTAATTGTACTCTCTCTAAAGCTGAACACGCACATATAAGAACTGATGTCATCAATAACACTGCCTGTGACTACATCCTATTAAAGAAAATAGTGATTTAATCACAATGTATTCTAATCGAGTACTGAATCAAAATATCCAAAACATCCAAAACTGGCAACCAAACAGTTAACATTTCAGAAAAGAAAAAAGAGAACAGCCAGGTATCTAGAGATCTGAGTTCTAGCTCTTGATCCATCATTAACTGGTCACGTGACCATAGCAAGTCACTTAAATCTTTTAGAGCTGGGGTCAATAAACTTTTTCTATAAATGGTAAATACACAGGCCACGCAGGCCATACAGACTCTGTCCCAACTGCTCAGCTCTGCCATTTTAGCATGAAAGTAGGCACAGATAACACTTTAAAGCTTTATTTACAAAAACAGGTAGTGCATGGGACTTTGCTTCCAGGAAGTTGGAGTAGACAAAAATGTACTAAGAACAGCTAAAAAACTTGGAAATTATACATAAGATAAACATAGGAAGACTCTGAAAGGTGGGCAGAAAAAAGCATACCAGCTAGGAACCCTAAGGACCCATGGTATAACATGGTGGTGAATTCCCCAGCTTTTCTCTTTGCCTTATAAATCCCAGACTTGGAAGTGAAGAAGCTGGCAACCTGGAAATACCAACAAGTACAGACCAAAAACTCCCAACAAAAACCTGCTCTAACTGAATAACCAAGAGAGAGGTAGTTTAACAAGACAGATATCTTTTAGATAATAACTTCTCTACTCCGGCCAAATATTCCAGAAAAAACTGTGGCCCCACCTACTCCCATGACAGAAAAGGGGACCTAGACTTTCATGCTCACCAGGCTTTAACTAGATGCCCCAACGCCCCCAAATCAGTGGCATCATAGAAAGCAGAGCAGGCGCTGAAATGCTAAAGGAGTAAGTGGTAGATGAGATCCATAAGAAGAAGCTAAGTGCTTGGGTTAGGAGACAAGAGAACCTGTATAACTTAAAGAGAAGCAGTAAGAATGATAACAAAGTGAAACAGATGACTACAGGTGGTGATGAGGGTGTATATATAATTGACATTTTCTCCTTCTCCTAATCCTGACCATCACTACAATAAATACCTAGAAATACTTCAGGTCTTGCTTGGCCTTTCACTCTCTAACATTCCTAACAGTAATAGGGAAGACCAGTGGTAGCACTTAGTGTAATGAGCCACAGTCTTATCAAAAAGTTGAGCTGAGACACGGCTAGAACAGGAAAGCAAGTTATAGCTTAAAGACAGCCCTAAGTCATGCCTGACAGCTGAAGCGAGATAGCAGGCTTGAGAACAGACCACAGACAGACCTACTTTTAAATACAAGTTTTACAAAGACCTTAAATAGAAGTAGGAAGAGAATAAGAGTTAAAATGAGACAGAAGATAAGAGTAGTATAAAAATGAGAAATGTTGAGAGCTTGGCAAAAACAGGTTGGAAAAAAATATTTGCAAGTTCATGGACTCTGTAAACCTATTTATAGAACATTAGCAATATATATATTTTTTAATTTTTTGTCTCTAAATCTTTCTTATATATTAGTAAAAGAGAAATATACTCTAACGTATAAATGGCAAAATTCCACATCAGTATTTATCTTTAAAAATAAAATATAGGGCCGGCCCAGTGGCTCAGGCAGTTAGAGCTCCATGCTCCTAACTCCGAAGACTGCCGGTTCGATTCCCACATGGGCCAGTGGACTCTCAACCACAAGGTTGCCAGTTCAATTCCTCGAATCCCGGAAGGGATGGTGGGCTCTGCCACCTGTAACAAAGATTGAACATGGCACCTTGAGCTGAGCTGCCCCCCGGATGGCTCAGATGATAGGAGCACGGGCTCTCAACCACAAGGTTGCCAGTTCAATTCCTCGAGTCCCACAAGGGATGGTGGGCAGCGCCCCCTGCAACTAAGATTGAACACGGCACCTTCAGCTGAGCTGCGCTGAGCTCCCAGATGGCTCAGTTGGTTGGAGCGCATCCTCTCAACCACAAGGTTGCTGGTTCGACTCCCGCAAGGGCAAGGGATGGTGGGCTGCGCCCCCTGCAACTAGCAACGGCATCTGGACCTGGAGCTGAGCTGCGCCCTCCACAACTAAGACTGAAAGGACAACAACTTGAAGCTGAACAGCACCCTCCACAACAACTTAACTTGGAAAAAAGGCCTGGAAGTACACTCTGTTCCCCAATAAAGTCCTGTTCCCCTTCCCCAATAAAATCTTTAAAAAAAAAAAAAAGTAAATAAATAAAATATAAGTCTGACTTCATAAGATTTCATAATAAAAAAGTAGATTTTAAAATACTCTATTACTTATAAGAACCTAGAAATATAAAAAGGATACAGCATCCATAGCTATGAGATGAAACCTTCTATTTCTTGCTTCTTCCCTGTTAAGACAAATTTTATTTAAAGCAAATTCAAATGTCCACATTCTGATAAATATAATCAAATCAACCAAGTCCCTGAGTTTACAAAAACATCTGAAACCAAAAAAGTAATTTATACTGAAGTACCATACCTATCCAGCAATTCTGCTGCAACTTGTTTATGAGCCACCTTTCCATGGTTTTCTTTCTGAAATGGCTTTTTGAGCAGTAAATCATCTTCAACTGTCCTGGTTTGTTAAAAAGAAAAATTAAGAGCTCATTTTTCTCAAAGAGTATTTCCTGTCTCTTTATATTTTCACAATTGGAATATGTTTTAAATAATTCAAATTTATGTCTCCTTAAATAGCTTAATTAATATCTTAACTTTATTTAATACCTGCAAAATGAAAAAGAAATCTATGGGTTCTGATGTCTGATAGCCTAGGTTTCTGGGTTCAAATTCTGGCTCTGTCATTCACTATATGAATCTTAAATTCTTTGTGCCACAATCTCCCTGTTTGTATAGTAGAGACAATGAAGCTTTTGGTAACTGATACTATGCAAAAAGACAGGCTGATTATAGGTGATATAGACTATAGATGATCAGCCCTAGTTATGCAGATAGATATAACCCTAGAGCAGGGAAGACTACCCAACTATTTATTTTTGAATGAAAAATCCTGAAAATGTAAAGCATCATAAAACACAATTTATTATAAGTATGTTTATTCTTGTGGTTATCCATGAAGTATGAATACCCGACAAAAAACGTTCAGCCGCAATATGAATCAGTCAACTACTCCTAAGTTAATGGATAAAATCAAGTTTCTAAACACTGGAAGCTGATAACAACATCCCTAAAAACAGCAACTCCACCAAGATGTAGCCTCCATATAAGGCCCAGGCTTTATCTGCTGACAGATCTTGTCCCTCCCAATTAACTAAACTTCCATCAGCTCTTTGACCACTTAGCTCATTCACAAAACCGTAAGAATTGTGCTCACACAATCTCATTCTCCACACTAACCTCATTTTGAAGTCAAGTACCAGGCAAAGGGAACACCAACCCAGCCCCATCTTAGTTTTAACATTTGCAAGTGAAAAGTCTCTGACAGTTGAATGAAAGCAGATGCAACAGAGAAACCAAAGACCTTTAATTGATTTCCTCCTCCCCTTTTCCTTCCATAAATCCGTTCACAATATAAACATTTTCTTCTTTTTCACACAACTGTTCTCAAATTTTTGAGTCAATTCATTATAGTTCAATGAACAAAAATTCATTCCATAGAACATCGTTGTCTTCACATACAAAGACAATCCAAAAACTCGCAATAGTATTTATTTGTGTCTCGTCTCTACCTAGAAAAGATATGAAACAGATCAATAAAAGTTACCTTTTCTTCCTTTTGCTAGATTCTCCGCAGTGTTCATCATCACTAAAATCAGAGTCATAGCCTCCATGACCATGCATCTGTAAAAGAAGTTACTCAGAACCTAAGTTGCCCACAGTTCAGGAAACAGAAGAGTTCAAAAATTAGTTATTTTTAAAAGCCACAATAGTTTTAAAGGATTGTGGTGGATACCACTGTTCCTGGGCTATTCAGACATCTAAAACTTTCATTCATTTTAAAAATGTATCCTAAAAAAAATGAATTAACATATTTCGCTATTAGGCCAAGAGAGGCTATTTTTTAATCTTTCTATTGAAAACCAGGTCTAGAAGCTGGCATTTGACTCTATACAAGGTTCAGCAATGCTACACTTTTATTTAACTCAGAGGTTACACCACGTACTTTACAAACACTGCTTCTAATTCTGCAAGTTAGGAACTATTATCTCCATTTTAGAGGTGAAGAAATCAAGGACAAATGAAGTTAAGTAAATTAATTACACAGAGCAAATAAGTGGCTAAGCTGATCTACTTGATTCTTAAGACCATGATTTCAACTAACTCCAAATTGCCTCTCTGGAAAACATTAACTTCTTGATTATTATATTCCATCAGACTTACTGTATTTGTGAACAGTACATTATCCATTGATGAAAATTTACCTCTTTTTTCAACGTATGTGATTTCCTTTTTCCTTTAAACCTAGTTTTTTGTTGTTGTTTTGTTTTGTTTTTTAAGGTACACCACATTGCCCTTTGTTCTAGTCAACCTTATCTAGTTTCAATTTATTTAATTGAAATTTTTAGAAATACTGAAAGGTCTCAATTGTCACTAAGCTGTGTTGGAAGAAGCTTCTAGTTTCAGCATTATATTGGATTTGGGAAACATTCATAGGGGATGGATGGATGATTTCACTATTTGATGTCATAAAATACTCAATTCATATGGTTACAAGGAAGCAGTCCAGGTCAAACGATACAGTAAATTTTTTAAACTTTAATATTCACTATAGCAAGTAGAGCAGAAAACAGAGGAAAGAACTCTAAATCATTGCCACCGACCTAAGGCAAAAAATGTTTCTAGTCCTGGCTATCCTGAATAAATGACTTCATCTGCTAAGTAAGGTGGCTACATCAAATAATCCTTAAATCCCAGGAGTCCATTCTCTTTTTATAATTCTATTTTCAGACTTAGGTGTGTGGTTGTCTCTTCCCTGTCCCACAGAATTCTAGAGAGGAAGGCCCTAGCCAAGGTTGGAGGTGAAGATTAGAAGGCCACAGTTCCAACTCTACCCTTGCTGATATATATCTGTCTTCACCTTCGACACACCTGGAGCTTACAACCTTTGTCAATTCAGCTCCTCTTTCCAGCTGTCTACCACATCTGTTCAAGCCAAACCAGCCTCTCACTTATTGTCTGTCCTCCCTTTCTTCACATCTGTAAACGTTAACTATCCTCCTCATCTTCTTCTTCTTCTTCCCACACCCCGCGACACCACCTCCTACCCTTGCTCCCCCTCTCCCATTTCTTTCTTCTCGGGCGGTTTCCATCCATCCCACACCCATCTCAACGAGTGGTTGCACCAAAAAGCTCTCACTCACTTTAGGCTACAAATACACTGACAAGGGCCGAGAGAAATTCGAGAAAGGAGCCTGTCTCCAGAATCTATTTAAAAACATAAAAATAAATAAATAACCAACACTAGTAGCATACTAGGAATAAGTTTCGAGGTCCTTCTCCCCAACCCCAAATACGCTCACAGCCCTTCTCACACACCCCTTTACCTCCTCCCAGCTCTGTCAAATTCGCCCGCTGCGTCGTCGCTTCCTCCTTTCTCCACGGCTGCAGCGACGACCCACGGCCTGAGAGAGCCGCTGCAGGGCCACTCGCGTCCGCTGCGGCCGCGCAGCTTCGCCCCAGCCGCCGCCACGGCTACCCGCTGCCCGCCTCTCCCTACGGGTCCCGACTGGGCAGCGCTTCCGGTCCAGCTCGGCACCGTGTCACACCTAAATGGCACCGTCTCGAGGTGCGCTGACTTTGTGCTACAGCCAGAACATTCCCGGGAAACAAAGGCGGCGGGAGAACTTGGCCGAAGGGGAAGGCAGATGCTGCCTGCTTTCTCGAAGTCGCAGCTGTCACTTTTTTCCTGTGCCTCTTTCCCTAACCCTCTCGGGAGCCCTTCATCTAATATTGTGTGGTACTGCTCGCTTAAGCACACGCTCCTCGTTTGAAAATATGTTTTTAGAAAAAAATCTCTGCCTGAATATCACCTGCCGTCCTCTTTCTATTAATAGTAACCTTAGTAACGCCTCCTTGGAGCATCCTCGCCGAGCGTCTCAGTCTCCGATCTGCCTCTTCTCTGCCCACTTTTCTTCCGCATAAAACAGTTCTCATAATTAGAACAAAAATAACTTTCCTTCGTTTCACACCCACATAAAAGATACCATTCCAAATACACTGCTGGTGGCAGAGGAGCTCATCGAAAATGTGAGGAAAGGAAGAATAGAGAATAGGGGAGATTTCACAGGGTTGGGGATTCTATGCAGACAAGCGACCTGACACAAGTGAAAAGGGATCCAACGTAGTTCCTTTAAAAAAAAAGGGGTGGGGCGGGGGAGAAGAAATGCAGTCAGGAAAAGTTAACGTATTTTGAGCTCCACCAGGTCTTTCTGTGCTCTACCTTTTCTACATTATGATGCTCCATTCTGCTTTGCAGCCTCGTGACTGGGTTCATGTCTGGTCTTCCTCTGACTGATGCTATTCATCTTTGCTTCCTCCTCCTTTCCCAACACAGTTCCTTGGAAATCACAAGTGCTAATTAAATATTTGTTGAATTGCACTGGCAGGCCGCTGACTTTTCAACAGGCCCTTTTCAGAGAAAAAGCTTAACACAACACAGACTCATCATTTTACATCTTTTGCACTACATGGTAGATAACAATATCCTTATCGGTTTAATCCACTTCTATCACTGACAGTAAATTATAGATATATGTTGCTTTACCCAATGAGTGAATGTGATCTTAAAAATTTGTAAGTTAAATTATTGTAAATTCAATCACTTCAAATACAATCAGATTATGCTTCAATAAAAATGTTTATTCAAAAACTTTAAAGTGATAGGAAATCTCACAATTTAACTTTATACTATGTTGAATTATTTTGTCATAGATATTTTTGTAGGAAATATCTAAACTATATTTGTTTTATTTATTATCAATAAAATAAAACACACCTGTACCTTGTATTCAATTTACTTTCTACCAATATTTGATATTTTAGTAGTATTTTCTATTATTCTTAGTATATTTTTGTCTGCTGTTTCATTTTACTCTTACAACAAACCTGTGCTACTATGTTATTAGCCCCATTTTGCATATGAGAAACAGAAGCACAGAACTGAAAGCCACAGAACTGGTGAGGGTCTAAAACTGGGAGTACTTGTCTCTCGGCAAGACCCAGTTTTCTCTGTCTCTCTCTGTGTTAATTTTAGTCTCTCTCTCTCTCTCTCTCTCTCTCTCTCTCTCTCTCTCTCTCTCTCTTTCTCTCTGTAACTCATCGATTGTGTGGGAAGTGGCTCCTGATTCTAACATTTTAAGAATTTAAGATCTGTGACTACCAGACCATTCAGCCACAGATTTGCATTTTTCCCTTTGAGGCAGCAGTTACTGAAAGAGAAAAATAGAAAATATATGTTAGGAATAGATCACATGATCTGAACTAAAAACAATTAATACAGGATAGAAAACCTACCTGATTGGGAAATTAACAATCACAGCTCAACAACTATAAAAAATACAAATATTTATTAAGTGCTTGCTCTGGACAGAGCAGTGTCTAGTCATCAGGGTTACAAATATGTAAAAGCCATTTCTTGCTCTTGAAAGTTGACTGGTAAGAAAGAAAGAATATGTAGAACAATAACAACAATATAGTCTATCATATTCCAAGTGTCTAGTAAATGGCATGAACCTATGGTTCCCAGTCTGTAAAATGTGTTATTTCAATGAATGTGAAAATTTAAATGTGCATCAATGCTGTATAATTCAAATAAAGCAATAAAATACTATGATAGATATATGAGTGAGAGGGACCACCCCACTCCTCTCCATTACCCCCCACACACACACACACACCCTTATTGCCCACTTCTGCTCCCCCTACCCCTCAAAAACAGCTGCTCTGTATAGTAAAGAACCACACTTCAAAGAACCACACTTCAAAGAACCACACTTCAGCCAGACCTGCGTTCAAGTCAGATTTCTGCCACTTACTAGCTAGGAAATCATGGATAAGTTATTTAATTCTCTGAGTCTTAATTTCCTCATCTATAAAATGGACAGAATAGCAGTACCTATCTCATTGGGGGTTGATGAGGTTTAAAATGAAATGATGCAGCTAAAATGCTTAGCATGATGCCTAATTCATAGTAAGCATGTAATAAATGCTACTTGAGGAAAGAATCCAATTATAGACATCCTTTCTTGAGAATAAGTTTAACAATTAACTGCTTCTTGAATATGGTCTAGAAATAGATCCTCACATATATTATCCTATGAGTAATGGCTTAGGTTTAAGTATGGACTTTTCAATAAATAGTTCTGGGTAAATTGAATAGTATGGTAAAAAAAAAAAAATCTTGATTCCTACCTCACACCATACACAAAAGCCAGTTTCAAAGAAACCATAGGAAAACATCTTCATGTTATTTCTTGATATCTTCCTTAGGGCAGGAAAAATTTTCTTAGGACACACAAAGAGCTAACTATAAAGGAAAAAAATAAATAAATTAAGGACTTCTGTTCATTTAAAATATTTAATTAAAAAAATGAAAAGTTAAGTCACAGAGTGGGAAAATATATTGCAGTATGCATATTCAACAGATTATCAGATTATATAAAAAAACTTTAAAAATCATTAAGTAAAAGGCAGAAACCCAACAGAAAAATTACTCAAAGACTTGAATGGACAATTCACCAAAACAAGATATCCAAATGGCAAATGCACATCAAACAAAGTGCTCATGGTTACTAGTTATCATAGAAATGCAAATTATGAAAACAATGCAAGCCACTACACACCTGTCAGAATGGCTAAATGAAAAAGATTTAGTGCTGATGAAACTGTGGCATGATTGTAACTCTTACATGCTGCTGATGGGAGTGTAAATTGGTACAATCACCTTGGAAAAGGTGTTCAGTAGTACCTACTAATGCTGAACGTGTATATCCTATTTCTCATATATTCTACTTCTCACTGTATTTTCAAGAGAAAAGTGTACATGTGTTCCAAAAAAGGCCTGGTCTATAAATCACTAGTTGTAAATAACAGCAATGTTTATAAATAAAAAGCTGGACGCAACCCCAATGTCCATCAGCATTAGAATAGTTAAATAAATTGTGCTTTATTCATACAATGAAATACTATACAGCAATAAAACGAACAAACTACAAGTATATTCAGCAGCTTGGATGAATCTCATAAATATAATGCTGAGTCAAAGAAGCACTGTATTTGCAAAAAGACATTTATATCAAGGACAAAAACAAAAGTAATCAATCTGTTATAAGTCAGGATAGTGGTTTCCCTGGTGGGTGAAGGGGAGGTGACAGGAAGTGGGCATAAGGCACAAGTGGGCGTGGTGGTTGGGGGCTGCCTCTAGGAAATGGGAATGTCCTGTTTCTTAATCCTGGCGTTCGTTACATGAGTGGTTCATTTATACCTATGGTTTGTGCCTTTTTGTGTATGTATGTTATACTTCAATAGAAAGTTTACATTTTAAAATTTAACTCTTCCTAGAGGTTTTAAAACATTGACTCCAATTGGTAAATGGAAGTGTTGGCGATTAAAGCAATTTCAGGCATAACAGAATAAGTCAGGGAGCGAATAGGTGGGATTTACTGGGGCCTCAGAAATTATGCCCCACAAATGCTTACATAGCCAAAGACAAATTTCCTGGAGGCACGGAGGTGGAAGCAGACAGGGAGCTCTGTGAGTGTCATGTAGGACTCTAGTCAGCACTCAAAGGACTGAATGCACCCAGGCCTTGAACCCTTGGCAAGGTCATCTTGTACTTCTGTACATTTATACACCAGGATCTGTCAGAAGGCAGCTGCACAACCTCCTTAGTAAAGCTCAGGCCACGAATAGAGACACAGGCTAACAGCTATCTTTTACAAGCCGGTCAAAGGTCAGTCACTTGCTTGTGTAAGAGCCTGGAGGAGGCTGCCAGAGAATGAATACTGTGGTCGGAGGAACACTTGGAAGCAAAGTGGAAAGACAGCAATATAACAATTAGCTAAATGAATTGTCATTTTTAGGCCTGCTCCCAGGAGGCGAGAATAGAGACAGGATGTCTAGAAAATCCCTCTCAGAGGCAGTCGTGGGTAAGGAGCCTTGTGATTAAGAGAAAGGGAGACACTTACCGGGTCAGATGAGATGAGAAGCGGAGACCAGGAACACTAAATATCACCGGAAAACTGATGCACTTATATTTTGTCATATTATATCTGTGGGTATAAAGATTTCATGCCTACTCAGGAATGTGCAAAGTAGAGAGACTCGCAAGAATAATGAAGGTTGTTAAGTGCTGTAGCTCTGGATCCTTCCTCAAGGACTAGTTAGGCCTGGGCCTATAATCACAGAAACGATATAATTCCCGCCCATCCCCATCAAGATTCAAGCTCTAGGTGGGACACAGACGCAGAAACAGGTCATTACAGTACGGTGCTACGGGCAGTGCTAGGAATAGTCCCAGAAGGCTATGGAATCACCAGGGAGAGTCCCTTAGCCCTGAGAGAAGGAAGACAGGAAATGCTTGGGAGACAGAGGACTTCATGTTCGTGTTCAAAATGCTTAAACCACAAGTTTAACTCTGTGCTACAAATTACACCGACTCTGCCTCCAAAGGAAAGGGACGTATATCCTCCCAGGCCCTCCATATTCACCGCTCTCTCTTAGAAAGTGTAGGCAAGTACCAAGTAGCTGACCATATCACATGATTTTATAATTTATGAACACAAGTTTATCATGTAGAGAGAGTGCTGGTTTAGTCAAGTGAAATGTTCAGTGAAGTGGGCCTACCATATATCTAAGGATACAGTCATCGTTATTATGTGGTCAGGCAGTTAGACATAAATAGTAAGCAATTTTCCTAAATGATGCCTTAATTAACATAGTCCCTGAAAGTAAAACTCTTTGACTAGTTGTCCTGGTACTGAAGGTGATAATAGGTGGTAGGATAAAAAAATATGTAAACATACCAATAACATAAATGACTGGATTCAGAGGAACAGTGGTAAACAGGAGATGGAGAACTCATGCCTCTCCTTACTTTGACTGTATCAAAGCAACAGCACCATGAGTAATACTTGGATCATAAATAGAACTTTTTAAAAAACACACTTTATTGTCAGGAATTTTGTTGCATAGGGTAGGAGGCATACAACAGAAACGCAGGCCAAAATTGCTAGAGCAATCCATCTTTCCAGAGAACTTGGAGTTCTGGATTTTTAGATTCACTATTCTGATTTTTAATATTGGCATCTAATTCAAGTTTAAAAATCAAAGCAAAACACCACTTGGAAGAAAACACTGCCGTGAGCTGAATTCAAGCCCAGAGGCTGCAGAAGTCCACAGGAGTCCATTGGCCTCCGGGCTGCGCTTTGGAGGTGGTGGTTTGGAAGCAAAGGTTCTGAGGCTGGCTTGGATGTATCTCTTGGGCATGAGACAGGCTCCTGGAAAATCAGGCGTGAAGATTCCTTCAAGAGAAGAATCAAAGCCTTAAATAAACACTCAAGAAAGGTGTCTTGGGGGGCGTCGTGGCCAGGACTGAAGCAAGAAGTGGTGTATAAGCTCCTGCGCAGAAATATCTATACTGGCTGAGAAGACCAGGGTGTCATGTAGACTGGGGGCGGGAGTGGGGGGGTACTGGCATCCCACAGCACACTGACAATGTTGAATCTTACCTAAGCCCTTTGCTTCTGGAAAATAGTGATGACTCAAGGAATGCCCCTGTTTTTGTGTTCTAGAAAAGGGCTTACTGCAAAGAACCACTCTTTCCTGTATGACTTATACATGACTCAGATGTCTCATGTTTAACTTATGACAAAGCTAGACACAGACCCTCCAAAATTCCCATTCTTTGCTTCGCAAATGATGAGGTGTACTGCTCATCACCCCACGGATAAATTGGAACAACATGCTTGTTAACCATACTTTGGCTAAGCATCTTCCTTTTTTCCAAGCCCCTGAACTTTGCCCGCCCCCCAAGCCTGAGCCAGCGTACAGTCCCTCCTGCAAACAAACTGGCCTCCGCATAAAATAGTCTCTGATCTACTATCTGATCATGTCACCCTTTCATTTCATTTCCCCACATCTGGTTCTTTCTGGCCTGTTCATACCTCCTCTCTATAAAAGAAAACCTTTGTCTGACCCTTGAGACACTTGCAGGTTTTCCCTATTGCAATACTCTCTTTCCCTCTAGCAATAATCTTTTTGAATAAAATTTCTCCTAAGTCCGGATTTGTTTTTTAGTTGACAATGTCCTTCTGCATCGTATACTATTTAGCACAATTTCTGACAGTACAGTGTGTTGTTGCAAATGCTCTCTTTATGACCAGAAGTATTAGTCTATTGGACGCTGCTCTCTCACATGACGAGAATGAAGTAGCCGCCGCAGTGATCCCCAGTCACTGGGCAGTGAGTTGCTGGACATCTGGAGTAAGGTCACTCATCTGCCTTGGCTTCCCGGACACCACACTCAGTTTCCTTTCCTCAGTGTCTACTCCGTCGCAGGCTCCTACTGTTCTGCAGAGCTGGGTTTGCGTATCCTTGTCTACCTACACTCTCAGCCATTCCCAGGGCTCAGAGGGTCATCTGGATGCTGATGTGTCCCAGCTTATATCCTTTTAGTGGCTGAAGAATATTCATTGTATATATACTACATTTGCTTATCCCTTTATCTATTGACAGACACTTGGGCTGTTTCTACCTTTTGGCTGTTGTGAATAATGATGCTGTGAACATGGGTGTACAAGTATCTATTGGAGTCCCTGCTTTCAATTCTTTTGATACATACCCAGGAGGATAATTGCTGGGTCATATGGCAATTCTATGTTTAATCTTTTGAGAAACCACCAAATTGTTTTCCACTGCAGACACCATTTTACATTCCTACCTTTTCTACATCCTCACCAACACTTGTTATTTTCTATTCTTTGGGTTTTTAAAAAATTATAGCCATTCTAGTCGGTGTGAAGTGGTATCTCATTGTCGTTTTGATTTGATTTCCCTAATAACTAGTGATATAGTGCATCTTTTCCTGTGCTTATTGACCACTTTTATATCTTCTTTGGAGAACTGTCTATTCAAGTCCTTTGCCTGTTTTTTAATTGAGTTATTTTTTTTGTTGTTGAGTTTTAGTTCTTAATAGATTCTAGATATTAATCTCTTATCAGATACACGATTTGCAAATATTTTCTCCCATTTTATAGGTTGTTTTTTTCATTTTCTTGATAGTACTCTTTGATGCACAAAAGTTCTTGATTTTGATTAACAGTCCAATTTAAAAAGGTAATTTTTAAAAGGCTAAAATTGTGGCTCATACAAATATAAAATTAACACATATCAGAGACTTTATTTAACTAATTAATGAGGGAACCAGAGAGAGGTTACCACCAATTCAAAGGAGAATTTAAAGAATACACACATATAGGCAATCAGGAAAGCAAAAAGGAATTTACAAGTATGTTCAAAACTGGTTAATAGCCACAGGGTAATAATCAATTGTACCTCCACCAGACAAAATTCACTTGCATCTCTATTGACAAGAATGATTTGTGTTGCTATCAGTTTTATATAACTTTAAAAGTTGCAAAATAGCTCAAAGACCCTGAAAGTTTTGATAACTCAATAGGGTGCTAAACAGGACACCTACTCATCTTTTTTGCCTTTTTCAAAGTCTTCTGTAAGTTTCTCGGATGCCATCCAAGGGCACTCTCTTACCCCCCGTCTCAGCAGCGAGGCGAACCAGGTGTTTTCCAATTGCCTCAAGGCTTTCCGCACTGGGATAGCACTGGGGCGGTTGGTTCAGCTCAAGGACTATTCATTGCGTGCCAGGTGATGCAAGGGCAGCGGCTTAGTCATTCCTGCTACAAATACTTACTATCTATAGGAGCAGGCATTGTGCTGTGCGCACAGTGGGGATCGATGCAGACTGTTCTTTGTCCTCTTGAGTCTTGCTGTCCACCTGGGGATAGGAAGAACAAGAAAATGAATATAATAATCACAAACTGCGATCAATGCAATGAAGGAAAACAACTGCCAACACAGAGAGTCACCAAGAAAAGCCTACGTAGTAGGGTGGTCAGAACCCACTGCTCGGAAGAGAACATCTAAGCTGAGACTTGAAAGCTGAAGAGGAGCCAACCATTCTGAGTGGGGGGTGGGGGGTGGGGTGGCAGGAAGCCAGCGAGCAGCCAACTCCACAGTCTGTCCTCACCCTGTCGCTTCTGGGGACAGGTCTGCAGCAGCTGCAGTTATTGCTTATCCCTGCCCGGGGTGTGCAGGAGACAAGTACGTCCAAGTCCTGCCTTCCCAGTAGTGTTGCTGGCTGCGTTTGAGTCTAAGCTTCACAAAATTTCAAGAGAAAGAGAAGGGCCCCTCCCACACCTGCTCACCCTCCTTTCTCTTGGGTCCCAGTTTCTCTCTAAATTCCCCCATCTGCTAAGTGAAGCCTGAAATGTCTTCAACATGTGAACATTAGTTGAAACCACAAAAAGAGATAAAAGGCTTTAAAAATGCAAATGAGTGGGAGAATTAACACATTAGTGTGACTGTGTAAAATGATCAGCTCTTTTCCTGAACTGATTTGACTAGAGAGCTGCAACACACAGGGATCTTATAAGCAAGAGGAAAGACCAAGGGTGTTGTGGTCCATGGGGTACCAGGATCAATGTCACGTGCCTCACAGTTTTGTCCAGGGCCTGTAGTTCATCACTGTTCCAAAATCATTTCATGCTGCTCTGTGACTCTCAGCAGGAAGTTGGCACCGGAAGGGCAAGGTTGGGAACCATCTGCCCAAATTGGAGTGCTGCAAGTAGATGGGCTCATGGGGAAAGATAGAGGGAGGAGAAGATGAAGGGCAGTGTCTAGGGGCATTGATATGGGCAGGAGAGGGGGAAGGAGATGGAGAACAACAGACCCAGAGAGCTGACAGAACCAGAAAAAAAGTGTTGTAGCATAGCAACTGAGGGAAATGTTCAAAGAAAGGAATTGGCCAATTATGTCAATACAAAGGGACTGTTTCTCAAAATGTGTGAATCAGAATCACTCAGAGGGATTGTTAAGAATTCAGATTCCTAGGCGTCAGCCACACCTGGTTTGGAACCTCTGGCACTCGGGCCAGGAATTGGTATTTTAATAGGTGCTCAGGGAGTCTGACACGTGTTCTAGAATAATGTTTAAACACGTGATACGTGGAATCAGAGCCAGATTTTGGTTCCTTCATTTGATCTGTTGGGCAAATTATTAAACCTCTCTGAGCCTAGTTTTTTTTTTTTAACCTATAAAATAATACCTCCTACATAGGATTGATATAAGGATCACCTTCACGTGAGATTATATTTATACATATTTAAACTCTATTTGTAGTGCTGAGCACAATGCTTGGAACACAGTTAAAAGTCAATGACTGTTAAAGGCTATGGAATTTGAGAGGAAAGGAGTAATTCTAAACTTTCTAGATAGTTTCAGTAGAGCAGCCTGGGAAATTTCTGGGAATTTAAAAAAAAATGCATGGTTAGGAAGTAGAAGCTGCAAGGGAGGATTACAAGTTCAAGGTCAGAAACATTTGCAGCGGGAGGAGAGACATTTGGGTTGGTAGAACTGGGCAATGTTGGTGAGAGAAAGGTTATTATTAGTCTAGCAGGGATGGGAGGATGCTTCAAGGACAGAGGAAGAGGTTTCAATGGCACAGATATTGGAGCAGTAGGAAAAAACAGTTAAGCGTAGGAGCTCGGTCCCAGAGAAAATGGGAAGGAGGTCTAGAGGACAGGTAGTGGGGTGGGTACAAGTTAGAGAAGCTAATCCATTTCCTCTGACATCAGCGAAAAGAATGAGAGCTAGTGTTCACCAAGTGTGAATGCTTGTCCAGCAGCATTAGTAAACCAGGAACTTGTTAGAAATGCACATTTACAGCTTCTGGGGCTCAGCAATCTGTATTTTAACAAGCCTGCAGGTGATTCCAGTGCACCTGCAGTCTGAGAAACACTGAATTTGGGACGAGTCGCAGAGGCAGGGATTTTTGAGACAAAGTTATGTAGTGCTTTGGGCAGGGCTTTCTGCTCAGTGTGAGGGCCATGGGGATGAAGTGGAGGCTGGAGTAGCAGAGAAGGAGGTCTGAGACAACAGTTGTAGGTAGGTGCTAGAGTCAGCTAGAGATACATGCAAGGATTGCTGAACTACACAATGCCATAAGAAAGTTTGTCTTACTGTAACAGCACATCTGAATGAACGAGGAAAATAATGCAAAATATTCAAAAAGCTATATGTATTGAGATTTTATAACACTGAAATACCAAACACTCAATTATGCAACATTAGGGAAAGAGTCAAAAGAGTCCCAAGGTATTCAGTAACACCTTGTGAAGACTATGAGACAATGAAGGAAAACATCTATGATACAATGCTGAATGAAAAAAAAAGCCTACAATAATGTACATATGTATACTGTAAATTTACTGAAAATAGAGCACTCTTGGAGGTATGATTGGAATTTTAAAATAGATAGGTAGATGGCCAAAGGCCACTGGGACCAAGGACATGGCTACTGAGCTTCTCACCATGGACGAAGTGGCCATGTTAGGTGTAGTTAGTCAATGAAGACTTCTGGATAAGAAGGGCTTTAATCTGAGAGTTGAAGCTGTTGGGTGGTATAGGGGACCAGGAGCTGCTTTCCAACAGACTCAATGGCTCGGAGCCACAGCGTAGAAGATAAAAGCATTGAGGTTTGTTCAGAGCCCTTGAGGCCACTGACTTGTCTAGGCCAGAGGAACGCTGTGGAGAATAACAAGAGATGACCTTGCAAAGCTAGGAGGATGACATTTTAAAAACTAAAACTTTGGACCCAAGGCCTGCCAAGTTTATAGACGCTATTGTGAGCGTGGGCCGGCATATTTGAATCTGAGCAGTCCTGGGAAATGTGAAACCAGGGCTGTCACATTGGATCAGCAAAATAACTTCATCCAGGAAAACATTTACAGTTGGAGACGTCAGTCCCCAGGTATTTTATAGATAAGGAAAATGAAGGCAAGGGAAGTTAAACAACTTACCCAAAGTCACACAGCTTTAAAGCTGCAAAGGCCAAGGTTAAAGCTGGATTTCCACCTTTTTTTAAATTTTAATTTTTTGTTTTTATTGGGGGATACTAGGGGACAGTGTGTTTCTCCAGGGCCCATTGTCTCCAAGTCGGTGTCCTTCAATCTAGTTGTGGAGGGCGCAGCTCAGCTCCAAGTCCAGTTGCCATGTTCAATCTTTAGTTGCAGGGGGAGCAGCCCACCATCCCATGTGGGAATTGAACCGGCAACCTTGTTGTTGAGAGCTCTTGCTCTACCCAACTGAGCCATCTGGCCACCCCTATATTTCCACGTTTTAATGCTATGCTTCCTGGATGAAAGACCCAGAACCCTGGGCTAAAGAATTGGGATGAGGTGTGACAGGTAACAGGGACTCGTGATATATCACTGCCTAGGGAAGCAACATGGTGAGTGGAGTGTTTGAGGAAGGACAGTGATGTGTGAACTGGAAAGGCAGAGTCTGCAGGGGGTGGATCACAGGGGACCAGCTGCAACCTATGGGCATGTGGTTAATTAGGACCTGGACCAGATTGCTGGCTGTGAAATGAGACAGGAAAGAACCATGGAGAGACATGGCATTCCTCACTCTCACTCCACACTTTCTCCAATTTCCTTCTGTCTGTTCCTTAGAACTCACTGCGTTTACCTTCAAGGCTTATTTGTGGATACAACTCAGCACAAATTTTAGCCAGCTTGTAGATCTTTTAGATATTTTTCTCACTAGGTCATGTTCTCTATTTTTCAGAGCCAGTGCTATACCCACTGGAATCAGACCCACTAGAACCGTGAGTAGCTCTCAACTTAATGCTTTCTACAAATGATGCGGCCTTTAAATAGGAAGCTGAGAAACAGGGGTCCTAGAGTGTGTCCCCCAAATATCACTCTTTCTTTCCACTTCTGGCACCTCTGATACTCCCTCAAGCCGCCTGTTGCCTTTTCTCCTATAGGACAGCCACTGGATTCATTCAGCACAAGATGGGAAGCTTCTCATTCAGATCATTAGGACTGAAAGGAACCTTGAGTGTCACCCAGGCTAAGCCTTCCGAGACCCAGGAACACAAGTGGCTGAAGGTGAAAACAAGACCAGAACTCAGCTTTCCTAATGCCCTGTCTGACCTACACCTTTCTCTCTTTCCCCCTCCTTGAAATAAAACCTGAGATAAAGTTCCAAAATGAAAAATTTTAAAAACTATATATAATTTTTATATAAATTTATATATATGCAGATTAGAGTCTAAAGGAGCTAAAGGTATGGTAAATGCATAGAAATGGAAATATCGCCTTAGGCACGTGAACTGAATAGCATCCTCTAAGTTGCATTACTTTAAGAACGGGGGAATGAAGAACTTTTTCCTTTATGTTAGATCTGCTTTTCTTTAGCGTATTACTGTTCCTTCCCTCAGAACTGCATTATATTATTCCTTATACTTGTCTCACTTTCCTTTCCGGACTAAACCTACTGAAAGGCAAAGACCTTATCTTCGCATGCCTCATGCTTCTTTGCATTGTTTTTGGCACAGTGTTTGTTCTTCACAAGGTTTTGGCACAGTGTTTATTCTTCATAAGTATTTGCAGAATGACAGTGCATAAAATAACTAGCATTCGAAATTTTTTGCAACTTTTCCCTTCACCACTTACAGGAGAAAAGTCAAATAGCAACATGAATGTACCACATCCACTGGAGACCGTAACAACCTGCACTTTAAAAGAAATCACCTCAGGAAGCTGTGGACTCAGGCATACTACTCTGAAATCCAAGTCACACAGATGAGTCGGAACAGCGGAATTAAGTCTTTTGAAACAAGTTAAAAATTCAACCCACAGTAATTTTGGCAGAATCAAACAAAAGGTCAGGTTGCATGTAAGCCAATTTCCCTTTCTATAATCAATGAGTTGTTTTGAGGCAAAAAAAAAAAAAAAAAATCGTCAGGATTGGATTTAATGACAATATTTGTAAGAGAAGTGCCTGCTTGTTTTCCTGAAAAAATGAGAGGGACAAAGAGAGCAGTTTCCTAGACTCTTCTCAGATGCTTCAGCTAAAAAGTTAAATGAGCACCAGTGCCAATAATTGAAAATGAGGAGAAAAATTATGCCCACCTCGTGGCACCCGCTGCAGCAATTAAGTAAGTAAACACCTGCTTTCTGCTTCATCTGCCATCAACTTCTCCCTGCTTCCTTTAGGCTGGTTTCTGCTTTTTTTTTGGAGAATAAATTCACCTCATTGCACAAACACACAAACTTGCTCTTTCTGTTTCTTTTCGTCCCTCCCTCCCTTCCTTTCTTTTTTTCCCTTTGGCTAGCATTAATTGGGGCAAACTGAGTGGCAGGGAGATCCAGACAAGCACAGGGTAGTAAAGGCACTTACGTCTCTAAAATCGCGCTTGTTGTAGAGAATGTCGGGGGCAGATGTAACCATAGCACTCAGCTCTGGGATGAGAGTACTCGTGTACATACGCTGCGTGTCCTAAGCAGCCGATTACGCCATCCCTGGGAGACCCTGAAAATAAAGATGTGGATTAGATTTCTGGAAGCAAGATTTCTATTGGCTTCATTGTGAACCTTAGCTATGTAATAAAAGCGAGTTTTCTCCAGAGATTTAGGCTCGAAGAAAGACGTCACCAAATAGTTCTAGGCTGTTATCAGCGCAGGACTAGCGTGAGCATCAAATGAAATGTGAAAGAGGTGACAGTTGAAAAGTTGAAAGGATTATGCAAATAGGAGGCGGGTATTAATGTTTAAAGAGTTCATCGAAATCCATCCAATAGAAACCAGACAGTAAGCACATCCACTGGAAATGAATTAGCATTTTGCGATGCCCTGAGCTACCATTTCCTCTTCCCGTTTTATCTTGTCTGTAAAAGCTGGCTAATGACGCCTGCATCAGAGGCGCCTGGGAGGCTGAAAGGAGACTAAGTGAGATAATGTGTGTGAAGCACCTTGCTCCATGCCTCGTACATAAAAGACCCTTAATAAATATGAATTTATTTCGAGGGGAAAATCAAGCACATTATCCTGAGAATTCTTCCTACTCACAGCCCATCAAAGATACTTCACATTAAATCACACATTTTCAAAAGAGAAAAATTGAAAGGTCACCATTACTGGTACATAAGCAGTGAAGCTGACTTTTTCTCACGTGGAGAAAATGGAAGTGAAACAAAGACATCCATCGTTCAGTTCGTACAGGTCAGAGTAGCAATTCCTCTCTTCCCCTACTAATTTCTACTACTTCAGTTCTCCTTTGGAAATATGAAAGCTGCTTTTGAATTCCCTTTAACACAGCCAGACGACACTGGCAAAAGAGAGATCATAAGAATAGAGAAAGAAATTTTGGCTATAAACAAGAAGTTCCTTGGGGGTAGTGACTGCTTGTCCCTGAGAACTTATCCCAGTTCTACCACTTACTTGCTATGTGCTATTAGGCAAGTTACTTTTCCTGTCCAAAACTGTTTCATCTGTAAAATAAAGGTGATGAGTTGTTATGGCAGAGACTATGTGTTCACCAAATCCTGTTTCCTCTTCTATCTGGCCATATACCTCATGGACATTTCCCAGACTCCCTTGCAATTAGGTAGGGCCATGTGACTGAGTTCTGGCCAATGGGATGTTGGCAGAAAGTGATGCATGCCAGGCTTAGACCTTAAGAAACCTCCCATGGGATCCTCCCTCTAAGCACTCTCTTCCTCTCATCTCCTCTGCTGGTGGGATGCAGAGTCCAGTGCAGGGCTCCAAGGTCCTGGGGAGAGTGGGGCCATGACTAAGCAATCAGCCTTTACCATGTTAAGTCACTGAGAACTGGGGACTGTTTGTTATGGCAGTTAGCCTACCCTGACTAACACAGCAATGGTGAGGATCAAACAAGAGAATCTATTTATAAGCACAGTGTCAGGAACGTAGTAAATGTTTAATAAGTAATAGCTATTTATTATTATGTGGTATCTGCCCTGCTTTAGGTGTAATACATAAGAGTTTTCCCTTCCCGTTTTCACAATGCTATTTCTTTCCTTTGATCCAGTGACCATGGCATCTCTGGATATCTGGCCCTGCTTTGTCTTTAAGCCCGATCACAATGTAAATATGATGCTTTTCTCTGGATCTTGCTTTACTAATAGCATTTTCTTACAAAACATGGGGACAGGGGATATGTCTATTGACATAATAGTGGATCTGAAATGAGTCAGAAGCATGAGGTCGTCCAACTGGCACTGTTCATCACAGCTCCATTTTTGCTTTCCGGACTTTTCCACATGAAGGCTACACGGCTGAGAGTTAAATTAGTTTGAGAACTGACTGGGAGGAGCAGCGCAATCTGCTCCACAGTAGACAACGTTTTGTAAAAACGATTCCTGCCGAATTTTCATGAAACTTTGAAATTTTAATTAGAACCTAGAGAACCAGATGGGTGGCAAAAGGAATTTAAGGTAATGAGGGAGCAAGTGCTCATACACTAAGGTTAAAACCAATAGCCATTTGACTAGGTATGATTTGAGGAGTTCTAGGGGCTTCCCCGGGGGCCCCCAATACCTCCTTCATCGCATGTCGGCGATGCCTGTTGTTCATAACAACCCTTCACAATTACATGTCACTTTACGTAATAGGCCCAATTCACCTACAAGGTAAGGTTATGAGCATGGACATCAAAGCTCCACACACATCAAGGGATCCGCACAGGATCACAAAGCTGGTGAGAGGCAGAGCCAGGACTCTCCTCATGAGTGTGTCCTGACTTCAGGGCTCTTTTCACTATGCCCCAACTACCTCTGTCATTATTAAAGCTTCAGTTCTTTGGGTTAAATGCATCTCCTAAGTAACTGATCATTGAAATAAAATCTTACCTGATTTTATTACAACACTTACCGTGTCAGTGTTGTTCTGGCTGAACTGTGTTTAGCGGGTAGACAGGCAAGAAGAGGGGAAGTGTGGGGAAGTAGATGCAAAGCCCTAGAAATACAGTCTAAAAGCCACTAGGTTAAGGGTCCAACCCCCTTTCAATGCAAATGGCCTTGGAAGAACATCTTGCTGTCATTCACACCTTGTGTCCTAGCAGATCATTTCCTGCCCTCTGAGACCCTGGTTAAAAGGCCCTGTCTGTACATGGCAAGGTAGGAAGGAAAGAAGGAGTAGGGTATAGGATAAAAAACAACTTTACAATTTACTTTATGTTTGCTCTGCCTGTAGAGGGAATCAAATTCTTCTGAAGCTAATAAATCATTTTGATTCCTGAGCATTGGTGTTTTAATGGTACTAATACAGAAACAAAGAAGATCTAGAAATTAAAAAAGCAAATCCCAACCCAATAAGGCTTTATATCACCTTAAAGTATGATCTTTATATTCTAGGAAGAATAGAATTTCTTGTACTAGTCACAGTATACTTTTCAGAAAGTCAAAACCACAAATACTCGAAATGTGTTTATTCTATATTTGTATGAACACATGTCAGAGATTTATTCGACTCATTAGTGAAGGATGGTAAAACTGGTCCCAGAGAATTAGAGGAACTAGAATCATATAAGCACTGGAGAAAGAATGTTGGAAGAAGATGGTTGGATTAGATACAAAATTGCCTAATGTCCTACAGGCAATAGAACCATAATTTGAGAATTATGTATTCTACTTTTTAGAATTCATTTATATCATTACTCGGCACAAGTGTACAAGGACAGAGGTAACTTTGGAATGGGCCTTTGATTAATAGTAAGCAGAAACTCAAGCAAAGGTCCACTCCTCTCTGCCCAGCTCATTATGTAATCCTTGGGCAGGTCTATAAAGAGTCCACTCTAACACTGAGAGGACATGTTAACCTCCCTTTATCTTCTTTCCAAGTTTTGAGTCCCAGTGGCTCGAATTGGGCTCAGGTAGGTCAAACTTTTTCTAGTTCAAATTCTGAGTTGCCTTTGAACGTATGAGTTCGTTCAAACAAGAAGAAAATTAAATAAATGGAATTAACATTTATATTAGTCTCCTAAAGCTACCATAACAAAATACCCCAGACTGGGTGGCTAAAATAGCTGAAAATTCTTTTCTTAAAATTCTGGAGATCAAGGTGTTAGCAGATTTGGTTTCCCCTGAAGCCTCTCTCCTTGGCTTGTAGATGGCTGCCTGCTCGATATGTCCTCACGTGGCTTTTTCTTTGTTGCCTGCACCCCTGGTATCTCCTCCTTTTCTTCTAGGACACCAGCCTACTCTTATGAGCTCCGTTAGGCTTAATTACCTCCCGACAGACCCTATCTCCAAATAGTCTTATTGGGGATTAGAGCTTCAACATATGAATTGCGTGGGAGTGGGGTGGGGGGCATAGAATTTAGTCCGTAACAACATTTATTTAGCACTTGAATGCTCACCCCAACCTGAAGAGATACGGTCCAGGTTTTACAGATGTAGTCCACCCAGGAGGTTAAATAACTGGTCCAAGATAATCCAGGTAGCAGGTGGCAAGGTTGTCATCTGACTCTGGGGAGACCATGTCACAGGGAGCCAGGAGCTAAAGGCAGGCCATTTGTAGGGAAGCTTGGAAGCTCTCTAACTTCCTTATTTTTGCAATTTGTTGTAACGCACTGCCCTTTGGAATAAAATGGTCCTGTGGGCTTGTTGTCTTCTGAGGCAGCAGCATCTGAAGAAGCTGTGGAGACGAGTCCCACGCACAGCCAGGGCTGTGAGAATCAGGATTTCAGGGACCAGCGAGAATGGGAGAAACCAACCACAAAGCTCCCCAAATTCCTGGCAGATGCAAGATGCAAGAAAAGCGGGTATAGGCCTATGACCGGGATTGGTGGGAGAGAAGCCTGGATGGGTCCTGATAAGTTGGGAGAGACCATCTGAGGAGCTTCGCTCATGCCCTCCCTTACTGCTTTATTCAATTCATGTTTACTGAGCTCCTCCTGTGGCCAGCACGACCAGGTGATCACAGGATCCCTTTCTTGATTCTCCCTAAAGGTTCCCTTTAACACTAATAGTTTCTCCTACCTCCACTTCTGAAAAAACAACAACAAAAAAAACACCCTTACTGAGAAATGATCAATTAATTGTCTCATTTTCTGGGGTTCAAATCCTAGCTCTGCCATTGACTATGTTTATGAACTATTTATTTCACCTCTCTAGCCTCAGTTTCCTCATCTGAAAAATGGACATATCAATAACACCTACCTCATAGAGTTGTTATGAGAAATAAATGATATAATGGAATATACATATAAAGGTTCTTAGAACAATGCTCAGTACCAAAGCAAGGCCTAGTGAAGGGGATCAGAGTATGTCACCCTAAATATGTCCCTTTTCTTTAGGATTGTTTTGAGCTGAAAGTAGTTAACTCTCTGCCCTGTCCCTTCCAGTCTAAAAGCAGAGCATAAATTTCCCTTTGTATAGGTAACATAAATTTCCATGTACAAACATGTCTCCCTCTCCAATACCAGAAAAAGAACTTCTCTGGAGACAACTCTTATCACCGGAGAGGACACTTACCTGCATGACAAACCTTACCAACTTACAACTCTTATTTACCATACGTTTCTTAGTCACCATCCCATAACTTATCTACCCCCAGAAAGCCAAAATTCCTTTTCCTCTGTCTAGCCTCTTCACACTTTATCACCCTTTGTTAAGATGATACAAGCATACATCGGAGACATTGTGCGTTTGGTTTCAGACTACCGCAATAAAGCAAGTCATAATTTTTTTGCTGGGGGGACAGGGGTCTGGCCTTCAATTTGTTAAAAAGGCAACATCTGTGAAATACAACAAAGCAAAGCACAATAAAACAAGGTATGCCTGTATATAAGCCCTAAATTCTAACACCTCCTTGAGTCACATTTCTTTGTGAACTCTTGTGCATAAGTCTGTAACTAAACCTTTTTTTTTTTTTGCTTGTTAATCGGCCTTTTGCCAGTTTAATTTGCGGGGCCCAGGTACTAAACCTAAGAAAGTAGAGGAGAAAGTTTTTCCTTCTCTACAAAGGCACAAAACCTTTCTTTCCTTATATGATTTGTCTTGTTTGTCATTATTCTCCTTGTTCCCTGGCTTTCCCTAGAAACCTCTTCTCGGCACCCTTGCCCATCTTTGTGAGGAAAGGAGTGAGGGTTCCCCAGACCTCTGGGAGCACAGGGACGACAGTGAGACACTACTGCTGCAGCCACCTGACCTCTGCAGCAAGGAAGCTGGGGCCCGTGGGGAGGCTGCCAGGATAGATCAAGGCAGTTGGAGCCCTTTGGGTTTAGTTTAAACTTTGCTGACCCCGTAGTCGGGATTCTGTGCTGCTGGTGCTACTCCACTAGCTTGAACATCTCCTAACACAGCCTTCACCACACTTTGTTTCCTCTCGTTTCATTCTCTTCTCCTTTCCTAGGCCCAGGGATGCTTGAGAGCAGGAGCTGCATGGGTCTTGCCCTCTACTGAATGTCCAGTGCCCTGCTGTGCCTCACATGGAGGACACATTGAATACACATTTATTGAATGAATGAACGGCAACAGCGAGGCTGAGTGTGAAATAAGATTCGTTTGTTCATAGTAAAAAAATCCTGTGTTTACTTAGTTCCAGTCTGAGCAGCATAATTACAGCCAAATGTCGGAAGGTGGACACTTCACTTAAGCAAGGGCTGTGTCCATCACAACTCACTTCAACACTGGTCCAGAAGGAAAACAAAAGTGGAAAGTGTTGTTTTCCTGGAAAAACTTTGTCAGCTCTAAACGCTGATGCTTTCATTTAAGAGTCCCTCTGAAATCTGGCTCTACTCTAGGGCAGGAACCGAAGGAAATGCCACTTCTGGGCTGAATTTCTTCAGGGTTCTGTGATTTACCGTCAGATTAGAATGGGGGTACCTATTACACAGGCCTGGTGTTGAGGGGTATAGTCTGGGTCAAGAAGGCAGCCATTCTAGGGGCGGCCGGATGGCTCAGGTGGTTAGAGCGCGAGCTCTCAACAACAAGACCCCCGGTTCAATTCCCACATGGGATGGTGGGCTGCACCCCCTGCAACTAAAGATTGGAAATGGTAACTGGACTTGGAGCTGAGCTGCGCCCTTCACAACTAGATTGAAGGACAATGACTTAGAGCTGATGGGCCCTGGAGAAACACACTGTTCCCCAACATTCCCCAATAAAATTTTTTAAAAAAATCTAAAAATAAAAAAGAAGAATAGAGTCATTGAATATTTAAAAAGAAAAAAAAGGCAGCCATTCTAGTCTGTTCTCCCTCCTCCTCAGGCTGGTTTCTTCTCTCATTCTCCCCAGCACCCCCACCTCCCCACCCCAAGTCATTCTGACAGATTCAGGAGGGGCCCTTATAAGGGTACCTTGGATATCGGAGACAGATCAGAACAATAGCTTACTATGTGTTAAGCACTCTCTTAGTTTATCTCTTCGCCTGAAACCTGTGAGGTAAATACTAATGATCTCCATTCTACAGATGAAGAAAACTAAGGATGAGAAAGTGTAAAACTCTCCCAAGGCCACTCTGCTGGTACATAGCAAAGTCAGGCCTTGACTTGTCATTGCCACACTATATTATTCCCTACTGGATTGGGATGACCTGAGGGGTCCCCAAGTATCCCCAGAAAGCCTCTGGAGCCAAGGATGTGTCAGTCTCAGTTGTTTCCATGCTTCACATGTCATATAAATGAACGGTACTGCACAGACATTTTACACAATACTTGCCTCACATAGAAAAGGCCTCAAGGACTATCCATAATACATATGAGTATATCAATAGTAAAGAATCACACAGTAATCGTTTTGGAAACCAATGGAGTCAATTTGAAGCCAAACTATATGGTCTTGGGCAAGTTGTCCAATCATTATCACCCTCATCTGTAGAGGGAGGGTGATAATGCCTCACTTGCAAGGCAGGTAAGATGATCAATTGAGCACCTGGCCTGGAGGAGACCCAGCAAGCAAGTTTTTTCATTAGTTTCAGGTGTACAAAACAACGCAAGGATTACACACTCACACCCCTCACAAAGTGATAACCCCAACTAGTCTACTACCCATCTGACACCGTACATAGCTGTTACAATACCACCGACTACATTCCCTATGCTGTGCTTTATATCCTGTGACTATATATATATATATATACATATATATATAATCTAATTATAGTTGACATTATATATATAATTTAATCATAGTTGACATTCAATCTGGTTTTATGTTATTTTCAGCTGTACAGTGCAGGGGTCAGGCATCTACGCCATCTATGAAGCGATGCCCCCATCAGTCCAGTGCCCACCTGCACCCTACATAGTCCACAACATTACTGACTATATTCCCCATACTATATTTCACATCCCCGTGACTTTTTTTTGACTTTCTAATCCCTTCAGATCCAGCAAGGACTGGTTTCTCCATGTTCCTTGCTCCACCGCTGGGAGCAGTGGGGGCAGTGCCAAAGGTGGGGCCAGGAGCGGGGCTCATGCAGAAGCCTGATGCTTCCCCACTGTCGATGCCCACCCCTGCCTGGACCAGCAGGGCACTGATCCTGTGGTCATCACCATTTCCGTCATTCCCTTGCCGTTTTCTGGGGTCAAATTCCAAGCTTCTTGGGTCATCATTCCTACCGAAACTAATGGGTGTAATACAGGCCACAAGTCACGGAGAGCAGTGGAAAGCTCTTAGTCCCACCAGAATGAGAGGATAAAAGTCAGACAAAACAAAGCAAAGCCTTTCTAAAGGGATAAGATCAAGCAAAAAGTCTGAAATCCAACATCATGAAGTTCAAATTTCCAAAGTATGAGCAGTCTAGTTGCATGTTTCTCCTTTGAATTTCAGAATCTTAGACCGAAACAAACAAAAACGCAGTTAACGTCTCCTTGAAAGGATAAAGGAGTGTCACTTTTAAGAAAAAAAATAACTGCTAATGACTGGGGAGTGATTCAGGCATAAAGTTGAAGAAGGAAGGAGAGTAATCATATTTTCAACTTTATAGTACAATAAACAAGTCCCACGCTAGCGTAATACCTATCAGAGCGCCACTGCTTTTCCTTAGGATCACCCCAAATTAAATTTATGCTTGTTATATTTCCTAACAGCCATTTTTTGGTTTTTGTTTGTTTGTTTTTGTTTTGTTTTGTTTTGTTTGCTATTCAAGTATAGCCAGTTGGAAGAATGACCTACCATAGCTTTGGCTGCATTTTTGGTGTCTGGTTCTGAAAAATTCAAATATATTTCCAGAGAAAATGCTAAATAGTTAAAAATCATAGTTTATCAAAAATGTTAGGATCATTTGCTTCTACATACTTTTTTATTTATTTATCTTTAAACTTTTAAATTTTATTTTAAGTGTGTTTTTCCAGGACCCATCAGCTCCAAATCAAGTAGCCGTTTCAATCTAGTTGTGGAGGGCGCAGCTCACAGTGGCCCATGGGGGGATCGAACCAGCAACCTTGTTGTTAAGAGCACCATGCTCTAACCAACTGAGCTAATCGGCCGCCCCTGCTTTCTGTATACTTTGATTTAAATTATGCTGTTTGAATTTTGCTTAACTGCAGTATATGTATCTACCATACACAAAATAAGAAAAACAAAGTTTCTCCAAACTTCGATTTTTACAAGGTATTTCTCCTTTCTGAGAAGAGAAATTGGGAAGTTATAGAATGTCAGTGCTATAAAGATGGAGAGACTGAGGCCTACGGAAATGAAATGTCTCGTCCAAGGCCACGCGGCCTCTCCACAGTTCTTGCCAGAGGATATCTGTCAGTTTGTTTGGGGTTCTGTATGAAGAGCATTCAGCTTCCCTGAGTTAATGGATTATTTATTGATTAATGTTCAGAAAAATGCACAAAGAAGTTTTTTATATTCCCCACTATGAGAACGTCTTTTATTCCTTCTCAGTGGAAATCCTAAGAGCATTTTGGGCAGGACAATTCTTCGTTGTGTGTGGAGATCCCAAGAGTTTCAGGATGTGATTATGTAGTCCCATAATCGCAGCCGGGGTGACAGCAGTAATGCCCTCGTGTATTTCCAGACATCTCCTAAAGGCAGTACTGCCCCGAGTTGATACCCACAGCGTCTCCCACAGATGGGGATTCTGAGATCAAAATGATGAGATGTCCTCACCTTCTGCCCTTCCCTGCCCTCCCCAGGGTATTCTGTAATACTCTCCTCATTAAATAATCATTCCTTCTTTCTTTTCAAGGTTTCCTGAGCATCCAGGAACAGCCACAAGTGATGTTTATCCATTCACCACCTTTAGGCATATGGTGCAAGATGAAGCAGGAGGCAGCAAGTCTCAATGTTATCAGAACTCAGAGCATGCAAAGAGCTATTAGCAACTTACTTGTGGATGTGCAAGAACCTGCTCAACATCCTCCTTGCCTTCCCATAGTCTACTCTCCAGTAGGATTTTTGGCAGGGCAACTTTATTCGCACGGGATCCTGAGAGGTCAAACAGCACAAGAGCTTCATTTGAAAACCAGGGCCTAGGTGTTAAGAGCTGCGCCCAAGGTCATACAATTCATCCATGACAGAACTAGATCTTGGCCCATTCTCTTTCTTCTATGTCTCAGAGACTAACTTCCCATATGCCACAGCTTTAGTAAGGATGAACCCTGGTTACATACCCAGACCAGCACCGGGGCCCAGCCCCCACCACCTCACAGAGGTTCTGCACTCACACAGTTCTCGTCTGCTGTCCTGTGACTAAGTCGAGATCATCTTTGTTCCGGGAAACCACTCGAGCAAGGAGACAGTGCTGTGTAGTGACTAAGAGCATGGACTGCCTCCGTTTTAAGCCAGACTGACCTCTTATCTTGGGCAAGCTGCCTCGCCTCTGTGCCTCCATTTCCTCATGTATAAATTGGGAGGCAATAACAGCCAAATTATTCTGTGCACGGCTCTGATTAAATTATAAGGAAAGGGGGTAATGGTTCTAAAGTGCCCACAGCTGTGCCTGGCACATGAGAAACGTGTGTTGAGTGGGAATTGTCATTGTCGTCGCCACCGTCACCATCATTTTCCTCTTCAGTTACATAATTTTTCCTCCGCTGGAAATTTAACGAGGAAAAGCTCAATTTCTCCCACCAGCACGAGTCAGAAGGGTCTTTACCTTTGGAGACACAAGCAATGTTCTCCAATCCATAGCTAATTCAGTTTCCAGTCGATACTGAAGACAGTGATGAAAATGTATAAATTCAGCCTTCGTATATATATATATATATATATTATTTATATATATATAATATATATATAGATAGATAGATATGTATGTATATATATATATAATTATATATATATATAATGTATATAGTTACAAGAAGTGGAGTACAGCATTAGGAGTAGAGACAGTGGAAATGTAACGGCTGTGTGCGATGTCAGAGGGGTCGTGGGTGGGGGAGGGGCGTTGTCACTGTGTGAGGGATATAAATGATAAATGTCTAACTATGACATTGTTTTGTGCACCTGAAACTAATAAAAAAAAAAATTCAGCCTTCTTAACTTTGGTAATAAAAATTAATCAAAACCAAGTTTACTTTTTTAAGGGTAAAGAAAAGTGTCAGCCCTCGTCTCTAAACCATCTTTTCTCTTTGACAAGGCTATTTTCTGTTTCTCCTAGTTAATGTTCATTTAATCAAGGGAATAGAAAGACAAATAAATTGCAGGTCCTGCCTTTTAAAGAGATGCCTTTTTAAAGTAGGACAACTTGCTGCCATTCACCTAGGTTTTGACCAATGACGGGCTTGGAATCTGGTGAACTAAATAGGTCAAGGGCTGAAATCCTACTGGATTCATTGACTCTCCTACTCCCTTCCTTGCAGACCACCACGCTTAAGCGGGGGTTCCTCAGGCTTCTGTACTTTTCCCAGTTCTCTTAGAGCCCAGTCAGTTGTTTGCAATTGAGGAGTGGCTGGAAGGGTATATTAAGTACGTTTTTTAATTTTCTGTATTCTTATGGTTTGACATCTGGGGGCTTACTGACCCGATAGGGACTGCCTCTTCTAGGCTTAGCCAATTCCTAGAGATACTAAATGACTCATCTGTGAGTATATCTTTCCTATGAAAACCAACCAATCCAGAGTCCATATACCCAACTACCTCTCCTACTGGGCTCTCACACACCAGGCCACTACCCACCTGCCCTAATTATCCCAGAGGCAGGCATCAGGCAACTAGGGATGGCATCTATGTCCCAAAGTCCACTGAGATTATTCAAACGAGCTCACTAAGGGCTCTTGTCCACATTTTCCCTTCACTCCTCTGTCTCCTGGCCAATCCTAGTGCTTCTGCATAAGGTCCCCCCGGTGCCATACTTCCTGCATTATACTGAGTGTAACAACTTCTTTCTTCATGACACTCATTTCCATGTCTGAGTCTCTTACCACACATGATTAAAACAAATCTTGGCTACCCTTACAACAAAAAGAAATTAAAAGGGAGACAGAATCAGAGACAAGAGACACTTGGAAAGGGAGGGTAGAACTGAAGTCAGTAAACATGATTAGAAAAACAGGATAATAACCCCTCATACTTGTAAAAGACAAGAGTTGATGAAATACTTTCACAGACATGATTTCATCCAGCCCTTGGCAAAAGCCTGTAAGGTAAGCATTATTAATCTCATTTTACGCAAAGAAATGGAGACTCAGAGAGGTTAAGTGATTTGACTAAGATCTCACAGCTAATAGGTGGCAATGCTGGAATGTGCACTCATATCTACCAGATTCTACAATTCTATGGCTGCCTCCCAGATCAGCAGGGAAAGCAAATGAGAATGGAGAATGGAGTTGTCTATGATCTTATAACCTGGGTATTCAGTCCAGTTGCTTCCAGTGCCCTCTGAAGACAGACTTTGTCTCATGCATCTTTGCATTCCCCAGTGCCTCACGCATGAGTATTCAGAAGTACACACTGAACGAATGAATGAAGAGCAATCCAAAGGCAGGTGAACAGTTCTAAAGCTCCTACAAGCTCACTGACTCTCTCCCACTAGTTCTCGGCTCTGACAATGTCTCAAATGCCGGTGTATCAAATGGATGAAGGAGATTTTGAGGTGCTTCCTGCAGACGACACGGGAGCTTCTATACAAGTAATTTTAAAAGAAGTGGTCAAGAAACGTTCTGTATAGTTTTGAAGAGATAAAGGCCAAAAACACTGTTCTGGAATGGTTTGCAGCTGGCCTTGTTTTTTCTTTCTCCGCAATTCTGACTGCTTAGGAAACTTCTGAGATTGAGAGGTTTAGTCTAAGTGTCTCAGAGTGCCTAAATGCCTAACTACTTTTCATCACAGATGGCTGGACCTAAGACTAATTACTAGTTTCCTTTGCTTTACCAAATAGATGTAATCTACCAACTTTAGCTGTAACATGAAATCTGTTTTTCCATTGACTTCCATCCTACAATTGAGTTGCATTTCATGAGCTAAAACAGTGCATTTTATTGACAATCAGTGGCAGGCAGTATCTCTTCCCTGCTACTACCCTTCAAAACTGAGCTACCCACAGGGTCACTATTCAGTTTTTCTGAATAGTTTGGCCCTACTGTGTGCTTAAAAGCTTGAATTTGGGAATCAGACAAATATGGGTTGAGTTCCAATTAAGAGTAGCTGCATGACTTTGGGCAAAAATTTAACCTTGTTGATCTTTCATTTTCTTATCTGTAAAATGGGGTAATAATAGTACTTACCATACAAATTTGTTGAGAAGAATTAATATACAATTCAAATACATATAATTATATAATATAATACTTATATATTATATGATACATGCATGCAATATATTATGTATTTTATATTATAAATATATAATGTTTGAGTATTAATATAGGAAAGATGAAAAATGTCTTACCTATACACTGGGCATGTAATCAGTATTCAATGTGTGGTAGCCAGAGTTAGGCCCTTTAATTCTTCTGTTCTTGGCTGAGCAATGTGGGCCTTTGTTTTCTGGGCTATGGCTTCTGGTCAAAAATCCCTTTTCATCAACTGACTAGTCCGTCCCTGCTTTCCTTCTAACTCCTGTTTTTCCTCCTTTGACAAAGGAGAGAGACTATGTTCCAGCTCCATGTCCCGATAGCACTTTCACCCATTCATTGAACAATTTATTGAGTGCTATTTCATTTTTTTCTGTCGCTGCATTGACAAACCACCCAAAACTTACTAGCTTAAAACAACCATCAATTCATTTGCTCACAGCTCTTCAATCTGGTCTGGGCTCTGCTGGGAGTTTCTTCTGCTAGTCTTGCCAGTGGTCACTCTTGTGGTTGCATTCACTTGACAGATATATTTAGGGCCGAACTCAGCCTGGATGCTGGGGTGGCTGTGTCTTTTTCTGTACATAGACTCAGAATTTCTAACTCTCTATGTGGCCTTTTCACAAGGAGCCTAAGGACTCCTAAAAGTGCAAAAGCAGAAGCTGCTAGATCTTCTTACGGCTCTGGCCTGGAAGTAGCACAGCACCACTTCCACCAGGTTTTGTTCATTAAAGAGGACCAGCCCAGCTCCCAGGGGATGAGGCACAAGGGCGTGAATACAAGGAGGTAGGGTTCACTGCGGGCCATTAATGTAACAGACTAGCAAGAGCACATTCTCTGTGCCTAATGCTTTGCTAGGCTCATCGATGAACACATCAGACCGGGTTCCTGCTTCCATGGAGCCTACATCCCAGGGCAGTGGTTCTCAAAACTTGAGAGAGTGCATCCGAATCATCTGGAAGCCTTGTAAAAACACAGAGTTTCTGTTTCCATTTGTCTGGGGATGGGGCCCAAGAATTTGTATCTCTAACAAGCTCCCAGGTGATGCTGATTTTGCTGGTCTGGGAAGATACTTTGAGAACCACTGTTCCCGGGTTGCTTCAGGACTAGAATATATCCTCAGAGATGTTAATTCAATTGGTCGGGGGTAAGGACCAGGTATCTGTATTTTGTAAAACATTTGCCAGGTGATCCTAACATGCAGCCAGGTCCAAGAACCACTGCTTTCGAGTCTATTCTGTCTCCCTTTCTCTTTTCTTAAAAGTTTCCTTGGGGAAAAAAAAAAGAAAAGCTTCCTTGAATTAGTCACAATTTGATTCATCTTTATGACCCCACTTAAATATTGCCCTCTTTTAAAACCAGGGTTCTCAAATTTTGCTACGCTTTAGAATTTCATGCAACTTTTTAAAGTCTCGATTCCCAGGTCACACTCCAGACCGATTAAACCAGAACCTCTAGGGATGTGACTGAAGCATTAAGGATTTTTTTTTTTAATCCCCCAGGTGATTCCAAAGTGCAGCCAAGTTTGAGAATGGGTGTTTTAAAACAGTCTTATTGATGTTTTCGCAGTACACATTTCTAAGTTAAAAAACAGTCTTTCCCATGGCAATCTGCAATGTCTTTCTGTGAACACTGAAAAATGCAGAGGATATTTTAACCTAGCATCTTACCTGCTCCTCTGTCTACTCCCACTTACATCTGCATTCATGCTTCAATTGCATAATTACCCCTTAGGGAGACCAGATTTTGCCACATTTGCCACTAAAAAAATTTTTACTCAAGAAAGTGAGGAACTTTTGGTGAAGACGGGGTTAAGATGATAACCCAGTTGCATGCTGGGAATTGTAGTACAATAGTAATACCTAGCCAGTGACGCGCTATGGGCCTCTAAAGAAGCGCCCAATACCCCATCCCACACAGCCCTTTGGAGAGGCAGCATCCAGCAGTGGCTAATGCTGTGGACATCAGGGTCAGAACACCTGGGTCAGATCCCAATGCCACTCCTCACTGGCTGCAGGACCTTGGGCAAGCTACCTCCTAGGCCTAAGTTTCCTTTTCTATAAATATAGAGGAAATAATAATGATATCTAGCCCATAGGTATGTTATGAGAATTAAATGAGTTCATATACATAAAGTGCTTAGCACAGCAGCTGGCATGTAATATGCATCTATACGTGTCAGCTTTCATTATTATTGTCTTCTCAATTTCTCTCTCTCTCTCAGCCAAAGTTCTATTCCCTTGGACCATAAGAGTTGAAAATCTCCTGTCCCCAGTCAGGGCATAAAAGTTTAGCTCTCCTACGAGAAATTATCCAAATCTATTTTTCTAAATTGTCCTCTGGTCATTTCTCTTTAAAAGCATGAGGTGGGGTTTGGGGTGATTGGCTGCGGCAGAGGGAAATGAGATTAGCTAACATATCCTGGCACACATCCCATAGTGAGTGTCCCTTGGTTTTGCCTATCCAACATCCACCCTCTCTGCTTCTGATTGTAGCACTGAAGTTTCTTTTGGGGCACCACCCCTCTCCCACTGTGTGTACTCTTGGTGGGATTGCCACCAAGGTGGTCTGCCTTCCCATGGCAAATAAGCAGGCACCTGACCCAGCTAAGCCCATCGGACTCTCTCCTCTGAGAAGGAACATTGGGATAAGAACTGATTGGGGTGTATTCACCTGAGGACATTGCCCAGTAGCTCCTGCCGCCTAGATCCCCAAACTCCCACAAGTTTCTGCATTTCTGAAGCCTGTTTGGATAGCCCTTCCTTGGATTTTCAGAGTCACTCTATCACCATGGCAATAAGGTCTTTTTATGTTTAAGATGGCAGTCAATGTCTGTCAGTTTTCACCAAAGGGTCCTAAGTGACACACTACTTCCAAGCAATCTCTAAGATCTGGTCCTCTGCTCATTGCCCTTTCCCCACTTCTCATCTAATTTTGGTAGTTATCAGTCGTTGAATGCCTTCTTTGTGACATGCCTTTTACATGCGTTATCACTAATCTGAATATCAACAATGAAAAGATGGTATTACTTTTACTTTATCAATATAGAAAATGAGGCACAGAGAAGCTAAGCAACTTTCCCAAGGTCACACAGCTAGTAAATAACAGAAAGCATAGTCCAACACGTCTAATTGCTGCCCTAAGTTCAGTAAGTGAAATTTATTGGAATTGAGATCAGCATTTCTCTGGTATTTCACAGATTCCTGGGATGGATGAAGATGTTTAGCATCCTCTATTGTAGTTTCTTTCTTCCTTCCTCCCTTCTCTCTCTCTCTCTCTCTCTCTCTCTCTCTCTCTCTCTCTCTCTCTCTCTCTCTCTCTCTCTCCCCCTCTCTTTCTTTCATAAACCAATTGTAAGAAACATTGTACATCGATTCTGCGCGCACACACACACATACACATAGAGAATGGAAACAAAGATTTCACAAAGCAATAGTTTAATCTCTTATAGGTGCAATCCAATCCAATTTTGGATTCAAAACTATTTCATTCTTTAAAATTCTGCTTATACAATCTGCTTATACTAGATTGATTTTGCAACTCACTAATGCATCTGACTCTCAGTTTCAAAAACCCTGCTCTATTGAGAAAGCTGCTTAAATTGACACCAGTTTGCATGTCTGAGTGTTTGTAAAACGAGGCAGGGCCAAGCTGGATCTTTTAAAGTCTCATAATAATGATTTGTTTACTTGCACAATATGTGTTTCCTAGGCCGCACCAGCCTGAAGGGAAAACTGGGATCAGAATCACGGCACAGGCTGTTCCTCTCTCTGCGTTCATTGGCTCTCCCAGAATCTCCAGCCTCTCCACAAAGACCCCTTCCAGTTTCTGAGGCTGCCTCGGGAACATTGCACATGTGCTCCTAAGCATTACGCCCTATCCTTCATTTTCCTTTCCTTCTGCTCCAGCTTCCTGATGGGATCATTTGTCAGTTCCTCTGATGTCTGTGGGGCTGTCACTGCTGCTGGGCCACTAAGGTGGACATGCTTTTGGTGGAAAATCCAGTGACTTTGACGATGCCTGAGCCGTGAGCCTGGATGGAGATGCTGTTGGCCTCCCATCTTACAGCAGCTCTGGTGCCACAGCTCTGTGTGTAGTTCCTCCTGGCGTTCAAATGCAGTGCGGTGGTGCCCATAAACTAGAGAGAACCGCCTTTGTTACAGGGATCCCAAAGTAGATCTCCCTCACTCTCTCTCACTTAAACACATTCAAGGGCAGGGGCTAAAAAAAAAATCTCCACCTTGTTTTCACAGCCACCTTCTTTTTTCTCCAGCTCTGCACTTTGTTCTTGGACCAAGTTTGGGTGTTGCTACCCTCGCCCAAAATGATGAATTCTTTCTTTCCCGGGAGTCTCCTTGGTTCCTCCATGTGAATAGATTCTTGGCAGGGCCACAGTCTGTCATCCTGCCCAGAAGTGTCTACTTCCTAGAGTGAGCGTAGACTTCAGCTAAAGCCATTTTTATTTGAGAGCTTTGCTTCCCAGGAGTCACATGTTCAGAAGTCAAGCCCTGTTGCAACAATTACGATGATGATGATGACGACAAATCTTTCCGCTGTATCAGACCCCCTCGCTAAGCACTTTAGATACATCACTCAATACTGTATTTCTCCAAATAATTCTCTGTGGTACATGCTATCATTCGGCTCCTTTTGCAGAGGAGGAATCTGTGGCCTAGAAAGGTTAAATAACCAGTCACAGGGCTGGCTCAGTGCAGAGCCAGCCCGGGACCCTCTCAGCCGCTCCTCTGCAGCTGGGTCTGGGGGCCAAGCTGCCTCAGCCAGGCCCCAAGCCTCCCTGGGCCTCTTCCCAGCTCTGGTTTTATCCTTTCTAGGCCCCTGTCCCTGAGGTCCCCACCGTAATCCACAGGTGGGTTGCCAAACCGTATTTAAAGGCCTCCAAGTGGATTGAAACCTCAAGCTTCCACCCTCCCTCTCCCCATATTCTCTCTGTGCCCTCCAAGGGCTTCCAGAGGAGGAGACATCTCAGTCGGGAAAGGAAGCTTCATCAGCTATACAGCCCCCGCCCCAGGCCCCTCAAGACTTCTAAAGAGCAACCTGCTCTCCTCTCTACAGCTGCCTCCTCAGACCCAATTCTGGAGCCAGGAAGTGGTTTCCCCTTCCTCACAGGCCATCGGCATTCTGCATTACCCGGGGAAAATGCTGCCTGAGTTTAGTGGGTGTTTTAATTGAATAGGGAATTCAAGTCTGGGCTGAAATGCCATAGAAAAAGAAAAAGTTACTGTCTTTTCAGAATGCCCATTGTAATTTGTCCTTAGAGTTCCCTCCTCACCCCCCCGCGCCCCCACCCCGGCTATGGTCCTTTTTCCACTTGAGCTGACAAACTGAACCACCAGATAAATACAGCTGCAAAGTGAATAGTTATGGGTATGATTTCTTTGCCTCATTCATTCACTCTCCTGGCTTAACCAAGCCAGAAAGTTTAAAAGACCACTCACCCTTTCTTTGACTGCACCCACAGAGCACAAAGCCAAGGGCTGATCAAGCAATCTTGATCATCTGATGCATTTGAAAGTGAAGCACAGGGGGTGAATTATCCTCTGTGACTTCGTGGAACAGTTTAACCAAGAATCTTGGTGCATGCAGATTCATGCAGACTGGTGGCTCTGCCACTCCCCCTCTGTGTCACCTTTCGGTACTTCAGTTTCCCCGTCTGCAACACGTGGGGGCTGGATCTGAGAATTCCCAGGTCCTGAACGTTCTCGCGGTCTTTATTTTACAGTTCCAAAATGCATCATTCACGAGTCAGATAATTTAGGGGGTGGGTGACTGTTTGCATAAAAATGATCCTCTATAAAATTTTCACCACATAATTATTTTATGGAGCAGGTTTCCACTGTGTCCTTGAAAAGCAGGATTCAATTTACAAAAATCTGACTTGTAGCCAACTTCTAAGTGACACTTTTACTGTCTCAAGTGGGACTTGCCCGCAGGTCACGGTTTCTAAACACACTGATAATTCCCTCCCTCCAGAGAGTCCTTAACAGTGAAGCATTACTAGAAGCCATTCTAAAATCATTACTTCTCTTGAATTGAGTTATTTTGTTTCTTTTCTGTAAAAAACATATTTACAAACCCTCAAAAACTGCCTTCTTATAATAATCTAATGGTCCTTTGGAAACACAAACACAGATTCTATCACTTCTCCGCCTACCACACTCCGCAGGGGGCCCACAGGCCTCCTGGGTCACAGTCAGGCCTTTGCAGATGCTGTTCCCTCCACCGGGAATGTTCTCAGCAGCCATCTCTTTCATTCCCCCCTACCTGGATCTTGTTCCTTCTTCAGGGAATCGTCAACTCCCTTTGTTGTAACTCTGAGGTGTGAGCTGCAGTTTCTTTGGGTGAGCACGTCCTGACCATGAGTAACCTCTGTGCTCTGTTGTCTCACACGAAGCCATCAGGGTTGCTTGCTCACTGCGCGCATGATGCTGTCCAGACACTAGATTCACCGCAGGAGCTTTACCTTCAAGGAGCCCACAGCCTTCTGGATAAACAGACAGCAGTCAAGTACAAGAATGAGCCCGACCACTGCTGCCTGCCCCTCACAGGGCACGGGTTGTGCTATCAGAAGGAAAGGGTAGACTGTCAAAGCATCCGGCTCCCAGGGAGGATGGGTTTATGTCCTCACCATACATTTGCTCTGTTGGCCTCCTCTTCTTCCGTCCTAACGGTCTTCCCACCCTCTTGGTCTGTACTGCACTGCCCCAATGCCGGGGCCTCTTATTTTTTTCTTCTTTAAATGAATTTCCTTCCCCATATCTGCATCCTCTTTCCCAAGAAATATGAGTAACATATCTTACCATTTTGATTTAATGTTCGTAGTATTTATGGAACGTCTATATTTTCATCCCCATTTTACAGACCGGGGAATAGATCCAGACACAACATCAGCTAGTTCTCGGCACAAGTGGAACCTCAAAACCAGGCCTCGGCTCTTAGTCCAGTGTTTTCCCCACCTTGTCTCAGCCTCCTGGGCTAAGCCGGGCCTTTTGCAGAGCCCCGAGAATCTAAAGTTGGCTGCCTCCTGCTGGCAGGGAATTCCTTCCCAGCTTCTGGTGCTACTGCTACAGAACAGAGAGTTCCAGAAGCCAGGAGGGTGGATGGTACACAGAGGCAGTATATTCTTCTTTTTCCCTCCCTCACCATGGAAGGAGAGAATGTCTTACACATTTAGAGGGGGAGGGAGGATTATGAAAACCAATAATTCATGACAGTTGATAAGTGTCAAAAAAGTATTTACTCACATTCATTCCCTGAAAGTCACATTCTCCATGTGTTCTTATTTGTCTTTCAACGATGGCATTAGTCGGGTGGACTCAGCAAGATATATCAAGGTTTTAGCCAAATGCTGCAGAGGGAGAGAGTTTTGTTTAACTTCATTTTTCCAGCCAGGGCTGGCTCCAAAGCTAGTGTTTCTGACTAGGTTGTTTGCCACATGAAAAGCAAATTCCCAGAGGTTTCTGAGATTACCGAGATCCCATGCAAGCTGACTGCTGCCACCCACCCGCCCACCCACCCACTAATAAGACATAATGCCATCCTATTTTTGGTAACAATTAAAGGGCCTCCCGGTGCAAGCAGAAAGCTGTTTATTTGCTGTTACATCACTTCACTTTGCCTTCGAAGGCTGGTCTGTATTCGGTGTTTTCGTGGTGATGCAAGTCAGCTCTCTCCTCCAGCAGTTGGATCCCTCCCATCTCACAGCACCTCACAGGTCTCTTCCCCGAGCAGTGCATTGCTGGAGAGAGGAGCAGCTCACGAATCAGCTGCAGGTCCCTGTTTTGAAAAGCAGAGATACAGAGGCAAAGGAAAAGGGTGGACTCCTATGTGACCTGGTCTCAGAGCAAGACAATCACCAGCTGAATTCCAGAAGCCCTGTTCATGTTTGGGGAGATTTTGTCGACTGCATGGAATCAGAGAGAAGCCAAAGGATGGGAAATGCCTGCATCCCTCTGAAAAGAATTGCTTATTTCCTATGTCTCTTATCTGCGCTTTTGCTGACTGAGGGGAAGAAGCCAGCGAAGCCAAAATGCCCTGCCGTGTGTACTTGTACCAAAGATAATGCTTTATGTGAGAATGCCAGATCCATTCCACGCACCGTTCCTCCTGATGTTATCTCATTGTAAGGCCCGTAAGCATTTTGCTATCTAATTTACGATTTTAAAATTCCAGCCAGTGTATTTGGGGCTTTGCATGTATTGGGAGAAGGGCATAGAGAGAGAGATTGATTCCTCTTGCACGCTTGGCCATTTGACAGTGCTAACATTTTGCTGCATTTAGAAATTTTGATTTTGATTAGCTGTTATGGAACATGCTTAGATCCCCCCCACCCCTGAACATTATTATGAGAAACCTGTGGCAGATTCATTTTTCCTACTCCATCTGGGAAGAAACAGTATCGTACTTTATAAAATTGTGTCAAAATAGTGACTGTTTTGCTAAACCGGATTAACATAAGGTTTGTTCTGTGTGTGTGTATGTGTGTCTCTTTGTGTGTGTCTATTTGTTGGTTTTGTTTTGTTTGTTTTCTTTCAGATCCTTTGTGAGATCTGGTTTTACTGAAATCTCAGAAGGGAGTTTTTTATTCACACCATCGCTGCAGCTCTTGTGAGAAATATTTATATCATGACTATTTTTAATATAGCATATATTTGGATAAGCCCTCTAGTAAAACGATCTCAATATTCATTTTGTCAAATGTGATTCTATTTCTCGAAAGAAAAAGAATATCAGTCAAGTGAGAGGTAGATGGGTTTGTTTGCAACTTGACACTAACAATGCAGGTTGATTCTTGCCGATGGTAAATTTGCTAACCTGTAATGCTGTCTACTTTCATGGCTATTTATGAAGTTGTTGGAATATTACAACAATGATCCCAAGTCCATTCCACTATTTTACTTTCATTTTTGACTTGGGAACTTTGGTTATTTGGCCCAGGAGTTTTTGAATTAGTCAGTACAGAACCCAGCATAACATATGCGCTCAAGATGTTGTCCCCTGGGAAACCCAGGGCAGGCTGCTACTCTGTATGATTTACTGTGGGGAGGGGGGGGCGGAATCTGGGTTCTTTCTAGGTAATTCCTTAAAAGATTAATTCTGGAGAGACTGTTTGCTAATCTCATCTAATTTATAACTAGTCCCTTTACAAGGAGGGAAAGAAAATATTAATATAGGATAGGGCAAAGGATTAGTCTTGGTTGTGTGTTTTGAGTTAGCCACGAGGGAACCACATACTCATTCTATGTCTCAAAATAGTCCAAAAAATAATATTTGACTCAGATCTCTCCACAGGCATAATGTCACATATATAATTTTTTCTGATGTGGAATGTTAGGCTATTGGAGTGCTGGTTCTCAGAGCAAGACCCCGTGTGTGTGTGTGTGGGGGGGGGGGGTGGGCGGGGTCAAGAGGTCCCCTGGTGCTCAGGTGTCAGGCAACAGACCAGGTTGTAGTTATACATTTCCAGAAGGGGATTAGCCAATTGTCAATCAACTGTGTTTTAGTTATCCGAACTGCAGGATTCGGGACCCAAGTTTTGGGGTTCTTTTTGATTATTTTTGTTTTCTTGCCTTAACTGACCATTTGGCTGTTTGAAGTTAGATATACAGAAGCAAACAGCATAGATTTGAAATTGCATAGACCTGTGTATAAATCTCACCCCACCACTCACTAGAAACTAGACTTATAATCTTGTGCAAATGACTAAATCTCTCTGAGCCTCAGTCTCCTCATCTGTAAAATGGAGGTGATAACACATTGAAGGGTTGTTAGCAGAGATAAATAAGATTTCAGTAGATAAAATGCCTGGCATAAGGTCAAATGGTTACACATTTTATAAATGGTAGGCTTTAAAATTTTTACATAAAGCTAAAAAGCTTTTAAAAAAAGTCACTTAATTTATTGTTTTGCCTATGTGAAATCCCAAAATGGGTTTGACTATTTCATTCATTCACAAACCTGATCAGGTGTTTTGACATTATATAACAGTGTTAGCTGATGTCCTTCTGCTAGCTAATGTCTTTGAGTGATTAACAATTGAGTAGAATATTCCTAAGGCATTTATGTGTTCGATTGAAGGCTAACAGTGTAATTAGGGGAAGTGTTAGCATATCAAACAAATCCAAAAAAGATAGTCTTTAGCACATAAAGGGTCAAAGTCTCTAATGCTGGGATAAGAATCAGTTGTGTCTGAGAAAGTGATAAATCATGCTTATGTTGTTCATTTGTTAAATAAATAAGTGGCTCACTTAAAAAGCATCTATTTTGATGAGCTAAGGCATCTCTCTCCCCCCAGGATAAAGTTCAGGAAGTGTCGGTTGACACTCAACTCATATTTCAACACTAGGTGGACTTGAGCAGTAACACAGAAAGCATGGATTGATTCACCTAATCAGTTAGCACATCTCCACTTTGTTTTTGCTGAGTGGATCCAGCCTCGGCAAGCACAGATGCTGGACAATGTTATAGAAATAGTTCCCGACTGCTGTGCAGTAATGTGATTACACGTATTTAGAATCACAGAGGGAAGCCAAGGAACTGGTTTTTAAATAGCCCACACCAAGTATGTGCCATGCCCCTGTGTCCCATGCTCCAAGTTCCTATGGAACATTCCAGCCCTTATTTCTAAAAGCAGTTCGGGTTTCAGAAATAACAAAAGGGAGAGTAATTCTTGCCCTGTATGTCCCAACTTAACTCACATTGGCTAAACTCCAGATGGCAGATTTGTGCCAGAGCTGATCTTATGCAAAATCACCAAGAGTCAAAGTTTGTCTCTAATCTTCAGAACCCTGTTTCCTAAAGATTTGGCTCCCCAGTCTTCCTGCCCAATGTTCTCTGCTTCCTCCCATCCCCAGGAAAGGGTCTAATAAGCTCATTTTCACTGAGGAAATAAATGTTAAGTCTCCAAGTATGAACTGTACAGTATCATAACATACTGTACTGATGTACAGTAATCATAACAGTGGTAGGAATGGATGGTTCACCAACAAAAAGAGTTCTTTTGTGGGACAGGGCCATCCAGTGCTCTAAAACTGCATGGGGGCTGCCACCCCCCACGAGTCCCCCCATTGAAATATGATAACTAAGGGGCCTGAATTTGCCTTTGCATGACTTTTGCCAGCAGATCAGGCGTTGATCACACCAGCCTGAGGGGTGCTTGGGGTTTGCAATGAATTCTAATGGCATTTGTGACCACAAACTGACCTGTCATATTCTGCCTGAATCAATTCTGCTTGATTAATATACAAAGGTGGTTGGTTTCTTGCCTGTTGTTAAAAAGGGCGAAGAAATGCCTCCTTCCCATCATCCATCCTAACAATTTGGTGATTTCATTATGGCCCCAAATGTTTTTTCAGACCTTCTGTAGAGACATGATAAGGACTTTTGGAAATGTCAGCCTGAGGTACTAAGGGAAGCAGACATGGTTCCTCCTTAAGCACACACAGTGTTTGGGGAGAAGATGCTGGTGGGCCATAGCTGGCAGTGTGTATTGGAGACCAAGAAAACAAAAGCCCACGCTCCATATAAAGAAAAAAATTATCCAGTTAAAAAAATCATCAGATTAGTTGTTCAAAAGATATATTTAAAAAAAAAATTTCATTTATGGTTTTCAATAATGACAACAAAAGCTTTTTCAAAAAAAAAAAAATGCCATTGCACTGATGTTTTCCATAGGGCCAGTTGTGAAACATAACCAATGAATATGATTATTCATTCTAGTTTGCTTTTCGTGAGAAGGAAGTGATGTTTGTAATGAATGTAATTTACAGAAATGAGTTTTCACACATTACAGCGCTTCTCATCTACAGACTGAAATCCCCAATGATATAGGTTCATTACAGAAGTAAAATTCAAATTTAAGAGTATAAAATGATGCCACGCTGCCAATCGTTTACAACATTTTTAATAAACTAAATGTCTCCAACTCTTCAGAGACTTCTAGTTGCAGGAAGTAAATTACAGGGTTGGTCTGTGTATCACGCTCCAAAAAAAAAAATCTCTATATAAGAATTCAGTGTGATCAGAAAAAATTCCATTTATTCCAGTGAGATTTTATCTTGTTTGAAGGAATAGAACTGATCTCTCCGGGGCAGGGGGTACATTATTATTTCTTTTATTAATCAACACTGAAGTGCATAGTCCAGAAGAAATCAAAAAACCTGAAAAATGGAAAAGCTAATAGCATGAACAAGATAAATAAGCCTAGCCTTACTACAGTTCTATCGTTTAGTCGCTCAAAATGTTATTAGTCCAGGGTAAAATATTCATGGCCTATCTCACCTTTACAGTGTTCGGCCTCTTTTTCTATTCTTCCTTATATTGCAAGTATAAGAGAACATGAGCACTCTTCAGTGACTACTCAGGCCAGACCTATCAGCTACGAAGGCTTATAGTGGAATTATTAGCTGGTTGTAGATGAGCATGTTTTGGTTTTTGCCCAACTAATGCCCCACAATGGACCAAAAAGTAACAACTGCAGCCATCGAGGCTGTTTTGTCTGCAATTCACCCAATGACCCATGGCTCCGATTTTTAACTTTTTAATTAATTAAAATTTGTTGTAACTGTAAATAACCCTGTGCAAAACAACACATTTTCCCTGAAAATGTATTCCCTCCTCTCAATTATTCAGGCAAAAAACGTAGGAGTTCCCTGTCCCTGTCCCTCACTGTCCGCTTCCAACTGGACAAGTCCCCTCTTAAACAGCAGGAGAATCTGCTGCCTCTTCTCTACCCAGGGCCCTGGCCCTGACTGAGGCTGCATTTGCTGTTTTGGAGCTTCTGCTCTGGCCCCCCTGCTTCCAGTTCCCATTCGACCCACGTCCCTGAGTGTTACCTTCTGGAAACACAGCTCTCGTCATGTCACCCTCGTGCTTGGAAGCTTTTAATGGTTCCCTAGAAACAGAGAATGTCCCAACACATGAGTTGGTATTAACAGAATTTGGCTATTTGTCCAGGATCATCTCTCACCATATTGACAACACATGCATACACACACACACACACACACACACACACCCCAAGCTCCAAACAGACTGAAGTCCCTGACTCTGTTTCCTTAAACTCTAGGGATTTTCCTGATGTCTCTAGTACTTCCTGTCATTTATTAGAACTATCTGTGCTGCATCTGCCCATGTCTCTCATGAAGGATTATCAGCAGCAAAAGTCTTAGAGAAGAGCCTGGATGTTGTAAGCCTAGACCTTGCTTACTATATGTTGAATTCGATCCATATTTTGATAGATTTTATACTAAGGTCTCCTGCTTTCCTATCAGTAGATAGTCTTGGTCATGGTCACACTTATGTTGGGTTTTCCCGATTATATTTCACAGGAACTAATAATGTGGAGGTCTGGAAAGTGAGCTGAACCAAAATAATGTGAAGAGATCATTTGCTCATGACATTATGATGTCAAAGTTCTTCACCAGAGATTTCCAGGGTGCCAGAACTTAAAAGGCCAAGTATCCAAAGCCTTTCCTTAGACCCACTGCTTGAATCGCGTTTGTCCCACTCTGACTTCCTCTAGGCCTTCGACATGTAAAAAATCTTATTTTGGCTCCTAGGTTCTTCACTTGACTACAGAGGCGGACTAATCTCTCTCCTGTGAAGGGTAGAATTCCCCCTTTCTCTGTTCTCCAGTCTGACAGGACATCCAAAGGGAAATGTTGGTTGAGCATTGTTAAGATGAGAAAAAATTCATTAATACAGAGATAATTTCCTTTTTGACTTTTATATTTGCTTAGCTAAAACGACTATTTATTTATTGTATAGCTACAAGCAATAGCAAAATGAAACAAAAAACTTCCCATTTCAGCAAACACATTTTGGGGTTTTACTGTGCTGCAGGCACAGCACTGGCCTTTGTGAGGGACACAAAGATAATTGACATCTCTCCCTTCCTACCTTGATACGACAGTCCCAAGCTGGCGGTGATTCCTAAAAGAGGTAAATTATATTTTGCCTGTATTTGAAAATATTGTAAGGTAGTCTTGATCAGCTTTCTCATTTTGTTCAGCATGGTATTCAATTGAGTGTTGATGATGGTGAGGCTTGCCAGTCGTTGATCCTCTGGCTGATGACGTGGGCTACAAAATGACTGCAGGGGCTTTGCAATGACAGCTGTGATATCAAAATGGCTAACCCTAGTGAGCCGGCAATGTGGCAGGTAGCAAAGAACAGAGCTTTTGTGGTCAGATAAACATGGTTTCAAATCCCCACTCTGCTGCTTACTAGTTCTGTGAGTTTGGACAAGCTTCATCAAGCCTCATTATGTATATCCACAACATGGGGAATAACCATAGTACCTATCGCATAGGATTACAGTAACGATTAAAGGAAACAATGCGCTTGGAACAGTTCCTGTAACTCAATAAACATTAGCTTTTATTATAGTATCTGAAAAGCACTTTAATTTGAACAACCATAACATCAGAAGAGCGTCTGATTGTAGAGGCTGGGTCTGCCTACAATCCCAGTTTTAAAATTTTGTTGATCTGCACATATGTCTCCATCAGAACCTGCTAAGAAATCTCTCCTTCACGTATGTCTCACAGGAAACACGAACTATTTACCTTTCTGGGGAAAGGGAGGAAGAGAGGAAGCAGAACTCTCTCACTTCTTCTTCATGAAAAAACAGCTGGCACCATATTTTGTAAAACATATCAGATTTTGTTTAAAATAATTAACACTGACCAGTTTTCAGATGAGTAATTCTGCAGTAGGATGGTGAAAGGCCTGAACTAGAAGTCAGGAGACATGGGTGTGAAATCCAGTTCAGCCACTACTGGGCTGTGTGACCTTGGGTTGGTCACAAAATATCCCTGGGCCTCACATGTTATATGTGTAAAATACCAGAGATAGATTAAATTATGGTTCTCAAACTCAAATGCCAATGGGAGTGGGGGTGGTAAAGTAAATGAAAGAAACAATTGGATATACGACAATAGGTAGTGATAGGAACTAGGGTAAATCAGAGAAGACACGTCTTACCTAAAAATGACATCCTCAGCTCCAACATATTGTTGCTGATGAGAATATGGCACATGAACATGGGGCCATAATTTCCTAATTTTCAGGGGAAAGCAGAAACCTGGAAGCAGAGTCTGAAACAGGATAAAGACCAAACAAAAGATAAATTGCCATTGAGAGCTTCACATTCAATTAATTAAGATCTCTTCCTAGCTTAAAATCCTATTGTATTTTATTCTATTTTACAGAGTTACTCTAATATAATATAGAAAATGGTCTTGTTAAGGAATTGGACAAAATTTATATCAATTGTAACAAACCAGTAAATTAGATTGTGAAGTGAAAAAGCCTCATAATATGAAATTGGTTATTATGAAGTTATTATTAAAAATAATTACCCACTTCCCAAGCAGGTCCATTGAGACTTTACCAGGACTTCCCCATGATGGATGATGATAAAACAATGTTTCAGTAACCCTCTCATGGGGCAAGGATTGGAAAGGAATTTTGGGGCCTGTTTACGTGGCAAGATGGCAGGCACTTTGCCTGTGTAAAATGTGATTTTTACTCATTTAAAAAAAAATAGACTAGAAAAAAAATAAACAGACTAGAATTTATATGTACAAAGAACTCTCGACTTGCAGAGAACTTCTTGTGGTAGGTCATAGATTCTTCCCAGCTGTGCTCCTATGGCTAACCATGTCTAGAGCCTTTTCAGAATTGTTTTCACTGCCAATTTACAAACCATGCAATAAAACCAGTTTTGTTAGGGGGCATTTGCCATTTCTATATTGCCTGATGCTAAGCACGTTATATATCTCATTTCTTATTTCATCATCACAATAACCCTGTAAGAGGGCATGATTTTCTCTATTCTGCAGATGAAGCACTGAGTCCTAGAGTCCTCTTCAATGTCGCACCCCTAATAAGTGGCAGAGCAGGGCTTTAAATCCACATCCTCACTTTTAACCACTTCTGCCTACTTCCTCTTGTACAAGAATCATTGGGCTTGAATTGACTTTACATAGTTTTGTTTCCCAAATCAAATTTCTTCTCAAAAGATCAGCCTTTGCCATTAACGAGTGTATTCAGGGGACTGTGTCCTGATTCCTGGAGACAACTACTGAGAAGGAGTTTCAAAAGCCCTTTGAAAGAGTGGCAGCATTGCTGGCAAGAACATCTAGTTTCCCTAGGATTCAACTCTCATTTGTATGTGTAAGCTCTAGTCCCCTTGAGAGAGAGAGAGAGAGAGAGAGAGAGAGAGAGAGAGAGAGAGAGAGAGAGAGAGATTGAAGGAAAAAACAGCAAAAGACAAAGGACTTTTTTACTTTAAAGTTACACCTTAGGCCAATGTTTTCTAAATTTCTGTCCTGTGAAACGGTTGTCCTGCAAGAAAACGGTTCTGTGCTCACATAAATTTGGGAAACTGCACATTCTATCCCTGCTTGGCTATTCACAGTGCCCCTTGGCATGGAAAAAGCCTCTGGACTTATTTTGTTTCACCTTTTTTAGCGTCCCATAGAATATTGAGTCAATGGACCATACTTAGGGAATCTATGCCTTTGGTATTCATTTTATTTATTAGCTTCATTATCTATGCCTCACCTGTTCTAGAAAGGCTTGCTAGCGGAGCTTAGGTAAGTAGAAAGAAACCCACCTTCAAGAACACCTTAGACCTTCTATCTCCATATGAGGAGTAACTCAGACAATTCTGTTAGTGTGGGTTCATTGAGTATGATATCTGGGACTCAGGCCTTACCACCAGGCTATGCACCTGGTCAAGCAGATTGGCATACACCACTTTGTTGGGGACCTCCCAGGGGATGCCTTATCTTTCAGAGGAAGTAGATTATCACTGGCAGCCCATTCAAGAGGAAAAAGGCCCCTGAGTTTAAATTTACAATCTCACTGTTTTTGTTTGGAGCCAGTTCCCTCACAGTTATTCAACCAGTTATTAAACCAGCACATCCCTGGGTATGATCCATAGAATATTCATTTTGTGTAAAGCTCAATGATAAAAGAGTCCTGTTATCAATACCATTGGGAAACTGCATATTTAATTCCCTTTTGAAAAGTCTCAATTTACTTAAAGATAGAAAGATCTGTGTAATTAAGAACACTGATGAATTTCACTTACCCGCTTTTCCCCAATTTATTTATTTATTTTTGTTCATGTCAATCCTCGTGACCCCATGAAGTCCTTGCATTTTAGGGCATACCCTCTAGGACCACTGGGCAAAGCTGTTCTACATTTGCAGCAGATCCTGGCGATCTGATGGGACTAAAAAGAAGCAGCACAGGCTTGCCCATATCCCGTTACCAGTCCCAGAGAGAAGAGCCTGAGCACGGAATCCCAGCTCTGCCAATCATAAGCTTCTAATCCCTTTATCTCTCTCACCTCAGTGTTCTTTATATTTTTAAGTGGAGACATTTGAGGATTGAAATGAGTTAATAGATGGCAAGATGCTAAAGATAAAGTTTGGCAAGAATAGGCTTTAGAAAAAATTTAAGTCCCTTCTTAGCGTTTCAGGACCAGGGAGATACAGACTGAATTTGTAAACAATACTGGGAGATGGGAGGTGGGCTATGCCAACTCCTAGAAAGGAAGACTTTGACTATCCTGGCATGAAAGGTGATAAAACTGTAAAACCAAAGGGGTATGTCCATGCTCAGGTCTGCTGGTGTGCATGCCAAGAATATTCCAAGGGAACCTTTGCAAATCTAACGCCCACATTCTCCCTCATCCTGGCCCGGCTGCTGACAAAAGATGTGACATGGAGTAAGTCACTTACCTTCTGTCGGTCTCACTTTCTTCACCTGTGAAAAGAGGAATTAAGCTACATATCTCTCTGGGGTGCTGCCCCACTCAGACTAATGTGTAGCAAAAGTAAGGTTATTCTGCAGGTTGAAGAGGTGAACATAAGAATCAGCTGAATTACACTGAAAATGTTTTTCAAGGATTAGAATCAAAAAAATTGTGAAATAATGTACTCATGTGTGATGCTTCCCATTTTAATGCTTTCCTATCTTGAAAGCATATTTTAAAATAGTCAAATGTAAATTATTCAAATTACTCCAATGACACATGCACTTAGAATGTGTGCGTTTCACTAACGTGAGTCATCAGCCTATTATTAATTATCATTCAACCGGCCCTATTCTTTTGGAAAAAAGGAGAATATTGGTAACAACCAGAGTCTGAATCATTTAAGCAATGGCAGCTATAAATAAGTTGGTGAGCTCTCCAGCTGTACCCCCAAATCTTCCAACAGCTATAAGCTGTGCATCTTGCTCTCTTATCTGTGAGTACATATATACGTGTATATAAACATACAGACTCACATATGTACCTGGAAGTGTGCACACTCTTGTTTACACACACTACCAGGGCTGCCTAATTCCCTGCCTAATTCCCAGGACGCCTATTGCAGTTCTCTTGGGCAGCTGAGAGTCTCACTCAACCTGCTTCCCTCACAGTAAAACTAATGCCCTTCACTAGATACTAGATCTAGGGGCTCTTCCAGCCCTGACATCTTATGTCTATGATCTTTGCTTAAATATTCTTCGGCAGAAGCATTGGAGACATGCTCGTATATACATTATCTTGTGTAATTCTTAGACTTTTCCAGGAAGTTTTTTTGTTATTATAATTCTTTTTTTTTAACAGATAATTAAATAGATTCACGTACTTAATACACCATGTGCACAATAAGTGGCAGCTGCAAGCTTAGAAACCATTTCTCTATTCTATATCTAATCAGTGCAGTCTCCAAGTGACAACTGGGTGTTTGCTGCTCACTCTTCTCTTCTTCATCCAGAATACTTACTGTAGGGGAGAGCCCCCTAAATCATCTCCCATCCATAGCCAGAAGAATCTACTCTGGACTGGAAGACAGGATGCAGGCCACCCGTTGGCCAATGACAATTCTGATGGCAGGCAAGATGTCACAGGTGACTAGAGATGTAGGTGTCGTTAGAGCCACGGGGCCCTGGCGGGACCAGATGAGCCATCTGGTTTGAGACAAGGAGAGGTTTTCTCAGCCGATCCTCCTCCCATTCAGCCATCAGCAGGCCTGCCTCCCCACGCGGAGCTCATCCCTACTCTCCCATGAATGATACCCACAGTGCTCCAAGCATAGACTCATACAGCTTTCAAGCTAGAAGTGACCAGGAAAGTGATCTAGTCTAGACCTCTGATTTGACAATAGAGAGAGGAGAAATGACGTGCTCCAGGCCATACAGAGGATTTATGGCCACGTGGAAATTAAGAGCCAGGCTTCCTGATTCCCTCTTCAGAACGCTCTTTCCTGGTCCCTAGAAGAGGTGAGAAGCAGGACAGGAAACCACTTCAGCGGCCCAGCAACCTTTGCATCGATACATGTGCTTGCCCAGTCCTTTTGCTCTTGTGGACCACCTTCCAGCTGGATGGTGGGCAGCCTCAGCCTTGACCTCCTTCTAATGCAGCTAGATCCTCATTTGCTGAACTTCTGCTCCTTCCTTTACTTCTCTGTTGCCCACTGCAGGCTCCCTCAGAACTCTTGAGCTCTACACTAACCCTGTTGCTTACTTTTCTGCTACTTTTCAATTAAATGCTTCTGGTCCTAGTTCTTCCGTTCAGCCAGAAACCCCCTAACAACCTTATGGCCTTGTTAATTTTTGCTTATGAAGAAGTGTGATCTGTCCCAATGCAATATCAATAATAAAATGATGAAAGCTTTTATTTAAAAAAACTATCATCAATAGGGCATTTTAAGAATATTATTTTAAATACTTGTTGAAATCAAATATGCAATTGTGAAAGATTATTACTTATCCAAACTTACAGGATGCTTTACACAGAGGCAAAGTCATATTTCTAAATAGTTACATTTTAAATCAGAAAGAATAAAAATATATGAATTGAGCACAAAACTCAATAAATATCCTAAGGAAGTCAAAAGAAAATAAATAATAAACCGACAAAAAAATAAATTCGGAGCAGTGGGGGTAATAAATAAATCCAAGATTTGAGTCTTGGAGAAAAATGATTAAAATAGCAAACATTTAAAGGAATCAATACTCACAAATGGTGACGGCATTAATTGTTTAAAAAAAGGCTTTGGGTAAATTTGAGTAAATATTTAAGAAAGAATCAAGGCAGTGTTTCACTTCACATCATACATAAAAGTAAGTCCCAAATGGATTAAATAGTCAAATGTAAAAAAAAAGGAAATTAAAAAGGGAGAGGTGTTGGTTATTTTTCATTGATCTCTAGGTACAACAGAATATTTTAACAATAAAAGGAAAGAAAAAAATACACAATGGATGTTGATATATTTTATTTAAAATGTAAAACTTCTTGTGTAGACTGTTCATTATTAACTATTATGCTAGATATTATGATTTTTGTGGTATTTGACATCCTTCCAATACTTATAATGTTTTGGCTTCCTTTTTAATTCTAAATAAAAATTCATGTTCATATTTTTTTAATGTAAAACTTCTATGTGTTAAAAATTATGAATGAAAAGACAATCATAATCAGTAGGGAAAAGTCTTAGCATCAAATAATATAGGAAAAGAATAGATAATATCCTTAATAAATAAAAAGTGCTTAGAAAGCAACAACAATGGTCAAAGGACATAATTCCATAGAAAAAGAAACAAAAATGATAATACTAGATATTGGTGAGGATGTGGTAAAATAGGCATTTCTACACTCAGAGTTGAACATGTAATTTGGTACAAGTTAGCAATAAAGAACTGGAGACTTAAAAAACCATCAATAATCTAATAATGTTACTTTTAGAAATCTATCCCAAGTCTCTCCTAAAGAAATAATTAAGGATATGGAAAAATATTTGTATAAGAGGATAGTTATCGTACTGTTCATAATAACGAAAGATGGAATCAACAATGAAAAGGTTAAATCATGATATAATAATGCAAAATTCATGTTAAAATTATACTATTGAAAATTTATTGTCATTGGTTGTCCTTGATGCAATGAGTACATGAAAAGGAGGACACAGAACAATATAAAAATTATTATCCCAATTTTATTAAAATGCATGTATTATGTATATGCAGATCAATATCTTTGGGTAGTATGATTATGATGATGTTTATGTTCTTCTTTTCATTGTTTTCCAGAATTTCTACAATGAACATATAGTATACCTAAGCAGAATGCACCAAACTGCACTCGAATTTTTTAAATTCTTTACTTGAAAAAAATACAGGTTGACATGATCTTAATGTGACTTGAGAAAACTTATATTGATTAATTCATTCCTAAAAAAGGGATTGTTATTTCATTGGATTTCTTAAACTACTTGTAAGTTGGGCAGCATTGTTATGGTTGTCTGCCAGAATGTGGTGTTATGTCACTATGCGACCCAGGTCCCAAACTGAGAGGCCACCCCGTGTGTGAAAAGGGCAGTAGACCAGGAGTCTCGGGCTTCATCACCTTGAGTGAAGCTTTTAACAGCCCTCTGGGCCTCAGTTTCCTCCTGTCAAACCGATACAAACACCTACTCTACCACTCACAGAGTTGTTCCAAAAACCGAATCAGATAATCCAGCAGGAGTCATGAAATGTAGGCTATAATGAAGACAACAATCACCATTTAAAGAATGAGCTGTTGCCTGCTTGGAATTGATAGTTGATATATACAGTTTTCCTGAATCCCCTTCTTGGTAAGAAAACAGTCTCTTGGTTGCAAAGGGAAAAAATTCTCCCCACTTCTTGTGTAGTCCCTTTTCTTCCTGAATTCATGAGTCTGACGGCAAAGAGACATAAGTGCAAAGCCCTTGCAGGTAGGGTACCAATAGGTCAGGCCACGTCTACCAAAATTCTAGGGGAAAATGCTTGGCTTTTTCCTTTTATAAGAATAGAGGAAGTGGAAGAGACCTCAAATGTTCCCATAGGATCAGGGTCAGAGGGTAAATTCTACACCATCTCTGCACAAACCCACGGGATGGTTGCTTGGCAGGTCTGTGGGGTCCAGATCTTTGACTTGTGGCTCAGGGTAACAAGTTCATTCAGAAGGTATACTGATCCCCACCAACTCCTCTATGATGCTACCATTGTGAGGAGGGTTGTCAAATCCTAGTCCTATTACCGCAAACTCTTGCTACATATACGTAGCTATGGGGACAGGGCAATCCATAGCACCTGCACGTCCCACAGCAATTGCTCCAGCCAGACTTGCTGCAAGGAGCAGAGAATACGTCAGTCAACACAGGTGAACGGGGGCGTTTGTAACTGACTAGAACGCTTACCATATGCAGCCCTGGTTACATATAGGAGCCACCTGGGGAACTTTCAAATATCCCTTTGCCCAGGCCACACACCAGGTATAGAATGTAACTAGAATCCCTGAAGGTGAGAACTGGATATCAGTATTTTTAAAGCTCCCCAGGTCATCTCAAGTGTGATCAAGATTGATGAAGCACTGGCTTAGGATCTAACACAGATCTAGAAGCTTTTGCATACACTTCCCTTTTGCACACATGTCTCCTCCACTTTCTGCTCTTTCCTAAGTGTGCCTTTCACATACTTTTTTGCCTGCCATTGATCTAATTCAACCCTAAGTTATCCTTTCTCCTTTAGTTCCTCTGCCCACTGACTCCTTCTCTGTTTGTTGATTCCAAATCCTCAAGAAGTGACTTATCTTTAGCCCAACTCACTTTTTTGAACCAGGCTACTTGGGCCATGCCATGCTGACTGACCTCAAAATTAGCTTCTCTGGGTGAGAAGCTGAGTCCTTCCTGCCTCAGATTATTGTCTGAGGAAAGGGACAAAGGTTGTATGGTATAAAACATGGCCATCAGGGTCTGACCCAAGTCTGCTGTATGTGAAGATGGGGTGGCAACAGAGTGGTGCATTTGTTACAACTGATGAACTTACATTGTCACCCAGAGTCCATAGTTTACATTGGGGTTCACGCTTGGTGGTGTACATTCTATGGGTTTGAACAAATGTATAATGATGTGTATCCATTGTTATGGTATCAGGCAGAGTATTTTCACTGCACTAAAAATCCTCTGTGCTCTGCCTGTTGACCCAACTATGATTTTTTTCTAAAGTGAACATCCTTATAACCAGCACCCAGAAACTAAGCCTTGTCATTACTGTGACGACTCCCCTTGTGCCTCCTTTCAGTTACACAGATCAGTGTTGCTGGGTTTTGCTCCTTATACGCGTATACTCACATAGGATGCACTTGACTGTGTTCTGGCTTCTTTCTCTTGACTTAAATTTGTGAGATTCATCCATATTTTTTGCTTGTAGTTGTAGTTTTAACCAGAGGTTTTCATCCTTGAAATCTAGTTCAACAAACATTATTCAGCCAGAAACTTTGCTCAGGGCTAGGGACACAAAAGCAAATAAGGATAAGTCCCTGCTCTAAGGAACATTCAATCTAGTCATGTAGTAATGACCAGAATTTAATGTAAAGTGAATTCCTCTTTGATTAATAAATATTTATTCAGTGTCCACTATGGGACAGGCATTATTACAGGTGCTAGGAGTAAGCAATGAACAAGCCAACAAGCATTCTACTCGAAAGCCTCTCTTTTATTTCCCTGACATGTGTGGGCAAGTTCTGTTCACTCATGTTGATTTCCCACTCTGTTTTGCATCTTATTCAACATAAAGGGAACTAGTGAGAGAAGCTATTTCTTCTGGTGACTTGAAGTGCCTGATAATGAAGTTGTTGGTTCAACCATGGGACGGTTTGCAAACCAGTGAACATGGAAGTATTTTTCCATATCTATTTCTGCCTTATTCCTTTCCCTCCATCTCTGATGCTGTGTATATAGAATGAAACAAAAATCTGGAACCTTAAGAAATCTTTGGATGTTAGCTTAGCTTGGAGTAAGGCTGAGCAATTTTCTTGTTTTCTAGAACTGTGAAGTAAGAAGAAGCAATTGCCAAAGTTGTGATTAAAATCATAAGCCTTTGAATTTGTTTTAATAACTATGGGCATTTAATATGCATGACTATTCATTAGTATTGACTTTTGAGAGCCCAGTAAATTAGTTGAGTATAAAGCTATGACACTGGAGGGAGGATGGATAGAAGAGAATACAACATCACCCCAGAACTGATAGCTTAGGAAGAAATGCAAGAGATCATTTAGTTTTGTTTGGTTGGTTTGTGTTTCCCCTCATTTTTATGGAAAATTTCAAGCATGTAAAAAAGTAGAGATAGTAATGAAATTCACTCCCATGTACCCATCATTCAGCTTCAAAAATTATCACCTCATCTTATCACCTTAATTCATCTCTAACCCACTGCTGTCTCCTCCCTCGACTATTTTGAAGCAATCCCAACTATCAAATAAGTTATTCATAAGTGTTCAGAAAATGAGATCTCCTAGTTTTAACCTTAGTTAACAGGCTCAGAGAGATGAAGTCACTAACCTAGTGGCAGTTATTTTTAATTCCTAGACTTTAAAAGTAAAAGTCAAACAGGTTATAACAGAGAATATTAGACTTTTCATAGTGCAATTAAACAGTACATATGAGATGTGAATTGTCAAATTATGTCAAGCATCTGGTTTGGTCCATGACCACGGTCATATTTTGGACAATGGTTACAGGCAGAATCTGAGCTTCCCCTACACAAGACCCTTAAAATGTAGACTGAATATCATTTGAACCCCTTATAAAATTGTCAAAATAAAACCTTATTTTCAGCTTGTATCAACACTTTATCTAACAAGGTCCATACATTAATGTTAACTCTAAAAAAAACTGTTTTGTATTATTTAACCTATGACCATCTCTTTTAAGCCTCCCATCCAGAAAACTGGCAAGTTCTCCAAGGAGTTCAACAGGGTGTGAGGACTGCTGGTTAATATTCTTTTCATCAGTAATTACGAAACCAAATCCCTGTGGATTTTGAAATTGCAAATAAATTTGTCCAAGTTAGTGTTATTTTCAACTATTTAGTAATAAAGTGGATCTAAGACTCTTCCTAAACCTTATTGTTTCCTATCTTCAGCCTGTTTTATTTTCAAAGAAGGAGGGTAGTTAATGTTCACTGAGCCAGTGCCAGTGGCTTATCTACTATGAGATACCACAGCACAACTGGGCACGGAGATACTTTTCTAGGTTCCCCAGTCTTACAACCCCAAAGCACCATTGTTTGGGCTGGTCAGAATGTTCCAGAAGTTTCTAAAGCAAAGGGAAAGATTGTGTCTTTTTCATGAAAATGTGAAAAATGTTGATTTGGCTGTCATACTGTCAAATGTTACCCAGGGCATGTGACATCCATCACTGCAAGGAGTGGGGCATGAAGCCCCCCTTCCTTGATGAGCATTTGATGGGAAGATAATTGGGGATTAAAAAAAAAAGCTACAAAAATTACTGAAGAAATAACACTATATCAGGCAGACATCCAGACATTTTTCCATGCACAACTCCCACTCATTTCTCTGAGAGATAAAGCAGTAAAAATTGACAATCTGTCAGTTTAACCATTTTCATTGTGTACTTTTTCTGGGCAGGTTATTCACATCGAACTCCTTTGATGTGATCAGTGATGATGCTTTTATTGGTCTCCCACATTTAGAGTATTTGTAAGTAAAAAAACCTTTTTTTAACATAATGATTCAGGACAAGTGCTCTCAGATTCCTACAGCAGTCTGACAAAAATATTATAACCTATTGCAGATTCATAGAAAACAACAACATCAAGTCCATTTCAAGACATACTTTCCGGGGACTAAAGTCTTTAATTCACCTGTAAGTATGATTTTTTTTTTTTTTTTTTTTTTTTAAGGAGGGCACAGCTCACAGTGGCCCATGCGGGGATCAAACTGGCAACCTTCATGTTATTAGCACCACGCTCTAACCAATTGAGCTAACCCAGCTACCCCTTGCTATTACTTTTTAAGTTTGCAAATGGACAATGCAGTTGGATAATTTATGGTTAAAGCGTACTGTTTGTGGGTATCCAGGAAAATTTAAGAAACCCAAATGATTTCTCTCCAGCACTTGCCATCGCTCCCTGTCATCAGCCAGTGTGTGTCCAGGGAATTGATTACTATTAATATGATTAGTCTGAACCAATCATAATTAGGAAAACAATCTAATGCAGGGAAGTTGTGTGACTGAAATAACTTTCTGATTAGCTACATCATTAACTCACTTCATGCATAATTATGGGTTTATAGCGTGATTTGATATTTGCCGTTTTTATTTTTCTGTATATGCCCTGACATTTATACATATATTATAACCACAGACAATGTGTACATAGCACCTGCACAACTTGCTTATACGTGAAATATTGAATTACCCAATGGATGATAAGAGTCAGTCTTTCTTAACAGGAGGCAATTTTGCCTCTTAGGGAACATTCGGAAATAGCTAGAGACCTGTTTGGTTGCCAGGACTGGGGGAGGTAACTGGCTTCAGAAGGTGGGGCAGCGATACTGCTAAACATCCTCCAGTGCACAGGACAGCCCCCACCACAAAGAAGTATCCAGCCTGCAACAGCATGGTGCTGAGCTGAATTGGAGAAATCCTGAACATGAACCAAATAACTTGTTTCTCCTAGGCTCCCCTGCCCCCCTATAGACACACAGACACACACACACGCACACACACACACACACACACACTCACTCACTCACTCACTCACATACACATGGATGTATTGTGAAAGAAACTAGAAAGGCAGGGGAAGAAAAGGCACTAACATATTTTAAGTTCCTACTATTATGTTGGTCATTCTGCTTTACATGAATTTTCATTTAATCTTCGCAACAATCCTGCCAGATAGGTACAACAATCCCTGTTTTAGAAATGAAGACACAGAGGCTTGGAGGGGATATATGACTAGTGAACTGCCTAGTTGTAGAACTATGATAATATCAACTTGATAGTTGAACTGCAATGGCTATTCATCCGATCAATGACTATTTATTTTTTAGTGCTTAATATGTATCTCATTAGTTAAAGATGCAAGAGAGCTAAGTTTCATTCTTTCGACTTTAACCTGTTCCCTCACAATACCTCCTCCCCAGCTCTGTCCTAGGCCCCAGGATGCAGCAGGGGACAAGCAGACAAGAATGCCAGCCCGTAGAGGCTGCATTCTAATGTGTCCACAGGGTCATCATGCTCCCTCTACTAGGCCCTGTCTCTACTGCCGTTCAGATTTGCAGCAAGGGGAACTGATGGCCAAATGTATCTTATACAATCCTTATGCCTTCCAAGGTTTCTGTATGTAGTCATTGTGATAAAAACCAAACAAACAGCCTTTGCAGTGCTGCTCTTCATGTCAGTGACACAAAGTGAGGCTGAAATAAATGGCTGTGGTGGCATGAACATCATGCCATTTTGTCACAGAGCCCAACACGGCCACACCTAATTTTTCAGACAAAAGTGAATCAAAGAAACAAATATATGGAAGGAAAACTGGAAGTTCATGACCCCAACATGGATATCTGCTTGATTCACACAAATCCCAGTCAACACAGCCTTGTCCAATGCTCAGCGGAGCTGAAGGAAGGATGTAGGACCCAGCCGTCCTCTCTGGGAACCATGATACAAGCCCTGCCATGCCCCTTAGTTCTCACAACTCTATCTTCTCACCAGCCTAAGGGCCTCCTCACCCGAAGGCAGGCAGGTGGGCAGGCAGGCAAGAGGGGAGAGGAGGGGAAGGCTGAGGAAGGGAGGGAATCAGAGGAAGGAAAGGGGGAAAGGAAAAACATCTGTAAAACACCCTAGTGAAGAGCATCCATTTGTTTGATTAGGGCCTATTATGTCTATCAAATGAAATGGGAATTTAAATTTGGGTCATAATGAGGCCACTTCTTTAGAGGTATGATGACTATAAGAAAGGGACACTGGTCCAGCGTGTGCTTAATACCTGGAAACGTTTAAACTCAAGAGGACACTAAACACAGGCTTCAAAGAGAGAGGCCTAAATCTTAAGTGTCAAACACACAGTGCAAGGGAAGTCCCCCTCTTTGACTGGGTGCTGAAGGTGGGAAGGTGTTATGGGAACAGCTTAAAATTGACTGAGTCAATATGACCCTAGATCTCTTGCATATTTATCTAACACTTAGGGGTTGATTCATATGGCATTGCCAATATTAGACTGTTTCTGATCTACAAAAATGGCAATACCGTATGGTTTATCCTAAGTAAGTCTCTAGGGTGTGCCGTACAAAGATGGATAAGATCGCGTTCCAACCTGGCGGAGCTCAGTCTAACAGAATTAGACAAACAAACATTTTCTCACGGAATGCCTTTGTCTTCAAGTTATGTCTTTTCTAATTAAATTATGCTCTTTTCTAAGTTCTTCTTCCTTCCTTCTTCCCATCCTTCCTTTTTTTCTTTTCTTCTTTCCTTTCTTCTCTTCAAGGAGAGATCGGTAGGGAGGATTTGAAACTCAAATGTTTCTCTGGCTGCTCAGTACATCAAGTTCATTTTCCATTAATTACCACTTATAAATAAATTCAACATTTGTTTGAGCCATTAATTTCCTTTTTAAGATTTTAGGCTTCAAAGTGCACTTTTCTCTACCTCAGACCAATTCTTCAAAAACAAATGTTCAACCAGTGAGGAATAATCACCTCACCCTCTAACCTGCATATGCTGCAGGAAGAGTTTACAAAGCTTTTTCACATTTCTGACCTCATTATAGTCTCCAGATGACCTTAAGGAGACAAGGCAGTAGCACTACCCCTGTTGACAAATGAGAACGTGAAGATGCTCCCTGAGTTTCAGCTGCTCCCCACTGTAGTAAGTAGTAAAGCCATAAGTTCCCCAAGGTCTTTAACAAGCCATCTAGTGCCCTCTCCACCATGTCAGTTGTAGCAGAACCAGAAAGCTTTTATTGAGCTGGCTAGATCCTTCCACGGGACATGATTTGAGGAGCAAATACGGCTACAGAAGAGAGAGAACACCCTGAAGATAGGAACCCTACTCTCGCTGTTAAGTCTCCAAACGCAAATAGTTGGGACTCCACATACACTTTCAGATCCAACTGGTTCCCCCTCTGGCCTAACATTAAAGCTGCTGCAGGGGACCTACCTGAGCATTTATATAAATTCAGTTAGTAGTAGCAATGAACTTATCTCACCTTCGTACGTATCTACCTCAGTAGACTTACCTTCTACAGACAACTTAAAAGTTCCTATACAGACCCCCTCCCTCAAGCTAGCCATCAATAAAAGGAGAGTTCCTTCTATTTAAGTCCATACAAAACAAGTCAAATCCTCGGACCTCTCTCGATTACTTTGAATTACTGTCCTAATGATATACATGATTAACTTACATATTTGAGTAGTTGATATATTTCAGCAAAGGTTTGCATTTTTCTGATGACTGTGTCTTACTTTTGAAGTCAGGGAAAACATGAATAAAAAATAGTTTATGTCCAATGATGACAAAATTTCTCAACATTAACTATGTATTCAGTTTTGTTACTATTCATGAGCTTTTCAGTAATGTTTCCCTTGGCTGCCACATAAGTGTCACCATGATTAAGGATCAATGGAGGCAGAATTGTTTGCATTTTTGTATAAAGCTACTTGGCGAAAATTGTCATCAACCGATACCAGTTGTGGGCACCTGCTGGTTGCTCAGCACTGTGGGAGAACAAACAATACAGACGGCAGTCCCCAGCCTCAGGGTGCCTGTGTGTTCCCATTCAGGCAGGCAGGGTGTCTTCCTTTCAGCCTTCACCATGCCATGCGTGTACAGAGGCAGTATGATGTGGTGGCTGAGAGGTTCAAAGCCTGGCTTTATGCCGTCACAGCTGTGGGACCTCAGGCAGGTCACTTGGCCTCATTGTGCCTCAGATTTCCTATGTGTAAAACGAGGGTGATAGCAATCATCTGTGAAAACGGGGCAGGGAAAATAAGGAGCAGCTCCATCCTCAGGTTGTCATGAGAGTACATGGGTTCATCTATGCAAAGGGCTTCGAACAGAGCCTGGTATGCAGTCAGCACCGTTCTGCAAGAATACCCTAAACCCACTGCCTAACCTCTGTTGGCCCTCCATCGGGATTACAAATGCTGCGGTGTACTTATGCCCTTGAAACATTTTGTATGAAATTAAAATAACCGCACGTGAAGCACCACTAATTCAGTGAGTCACCAATTCAAACCTGCACTGCGGGAGGCTGGGAGCATCCCAGATAGCCACGGGCGATGCTTTCTTAGCAGCAGAGACCAGTAGCACTGAAACAAGCGTGCTGTCTGAGCCATTCTGTTCTGCCTCCGAGGGAAGACGTTCCAGTAGTTTCCAGTCACAATCAGAGTAAACCATGAAAACACCAGAGGGGAGGAAAGGCCATCACCTCTGTCAGGAAGGGAAGACTGTCTGCCATTGAGAACGCTGGAACCTTCTCAGCTGGTCTCAAGGCGACTGGATGTTCAGTGGGGCAGTTTCCTGGATGCTTTAAGGAGTGTTTCCTAGACTCTGAATCAGGACTTGGAGCATGGTGCGCACTGGAAGGCCCACTTTAAAGAGCTTCCACGTTGCCTTGGAATTATTACCACAGTGAGGCTAAGAGGAGGGAGGGCACTTTGTGAGCAGTAGGTCCACGCGATATGTGAGCGGGTGGCAAGGGTAATTCACAGGGCTTTGCGCTGGCTCCCTAGCTCAGTGCCTTGGGACAGAGACCTAACAGAACCGTCCTCTACACTTTTCTTTGTCCATATTGGTGCGCTTCCTCTCCTCCACTCCACCAGTCCCATTCATTCATTCATTTCAAAGTATCGATTGAGGGCGTACTTTGTGCTGGGCACTGGGGATATAGCGGTAAGAACAACATCCTTCTAGTTCTCACTACAGAGTCATCCTAACAAATTATGTTAGATGAAGTGTTCTTCAAACCTCCCATTGCCTTGTCTCCACGCCTCTCCCAATCAGTCCTACCCTCTCCCCCATCCGATATTCCAGTGCACTCCTGCCCCCTCTAAAAACCTGTGGTCAAATTCTCTGACTCAATCATGTGGCTTCAAGTATTACCTCTTCTAGTATCATTTTATCATTAAAGAGGAAGAAGCCTTATGCCTCTCATGGTGAAAAGTATAAAGATGTGATTTAAGAGCTAAAATAGGACTTGGAGATCATTCTGACCAAGTGATCATTCTCTTTGTAGAAAGGGAAACAGCCAGAGCTCAAACCCAGAAATGCCATTCCTGGCCCATGCCATTTCCACCCCACTCTGCTGCTGAGTCCAGAGAGCCCTGAAGCCAGGCTAATGGGCAACAGGCAACTTGGGCAGTAGCCTGGTTTTCCTTCAGTTTTACCATGTAGAGGGTCTTTTTCCTGACAACTCTTGGTGGCTACCTCTGACTGCTTGCCTCTCTCTCTTTCATCCTTCTAACTTTTCGTTCTCGTATTCCTAATAGTACTCGATTTTAGTTTTAAAATCCAGGACTGATTTGACCCACGCCCAGCTAACAGACTTTTGAAGAGGAAGGAGCTGTCCCATTACCAATTCAGGCTTACACGCTCATGCCATCACATTCTAGAGAGAGAAGGAAGTCTAAAGACGTGGGGACCATTAGCATGGCTCTCTGGAAATAACTTGCTGTCTACATTAATGTCCCCATGAGATGGGCTCTGTATTAATGATTGAAAGAAAAATATGACAAAATATTAACAGTGGTTGCCTCTGTCAGGATAATTACTGTTTTACTCCTTTAAAAAATCTTTTTGCACTTTCCAAATTTTCTTGAAGTGAAGAAGTAATAATAATTATTATATACCCATGTATACATGTATCCATATATATGTATATGTGGTACTATATATGTGTGAGTACATATTCATCAGTAAAATATATACATATATCGATATGTATATTATATATATATATATATATATATATATATATATATATCAGTTAAAGGTGGGACATTTAAGAATACAAAGGCATAGAGTTCTCGTTATTAAAAAAGACGGAAAGAATAAATGATCTTAACATCCTGAATTGAGCATTTAAAAGTACTTAGGTATTAATTATCCCTTAATTATCAATTTTCTTTGACAACAACAAAGACAAAGATTAATTTCATCATCTTGATTATCTGACATAAGAGTTAAAAATTCTCCTGCAGATACAGAATTTTCCTGGAATCCATTTCAAAGGTGTGTATATAAAAATATTAGTAGCTGTGTATGTAACTTTTCACAATAAACAAAACCGGTATTCTTTACTCAGTTTTGCAGATGTTGCAACAGAAACCTAGAGAGGTTAAATTAAGTTGGCTAACGAACTCCTGAGAATGATGAAGCTCAAATTTAATCCTTTGTCTACTTGAGATCCAACGACTCCACTGCACAAAATGATGCAGAAAATAAGAGCTACGATCAGTCTTACAAAAGAAACACAATATATTTCCACCAAAGCTTCTACTGAGGGAAAGGAACTAATTATAATATTAAGTCGTTACTCTGTGAAATGGGGGCAGATGGAGGGAAAGAGGAAACTGAGGAAATTTAATGAATTCAATTTTCCATTTTACTTTCCAGTGGCAAAACTCAGTGGACAGATGGAATCTGAAGAGTCAAATAATCCTAACCTCAACCTAAAATAACCCTAATCTTAACCTCAGAAATGCTGTCTCAATATCTCTAGTTGTTTAAATAACATAAAAGGCACCAGGTCTCGTTGTCCTACTCACCTTTTTGGCATAAGGACCAAATGCTGAACAGACTTCAGGGGCATCACAGCATTTTCCTGTTTCTCTTCTTGGTAGCCCTGGCCCAGAGCCTCGGAAGCTCTCCCCTGCAGAGAATTTCTCGTAAGCCCCCAGATGCCTATGATAGTTTGTGGAGCCCACAGGGATGGATCCAAGCCTGGCCTGACTGTAGTTCTAAGCTTCCTCAGAGGATGAAGGCCTGAAGCCATGTGGGAATCTTGTGGGAAAGAAGGCAGCCCCATTCTACAGCCCATCCCATGAAAGAAGTTGACATTATCTGACCACCCAGGCACCCAGTGTTGACTTGTGACAGTTATTTGCACTCCAGACCATAACTACTTTGAAATGCGTCCAAATGACTGGTTTAGATTGACTGAATCCTCACTGGTCAGAACCATTACATCCACAGATTCTAAGTAACAGGGTCCTTTTAAAAATTCAACTTTATCTTTGTTTCTTCTGAATTTGAAATAATAATACAGGCTTGATGCTAAAAACTCTCACAATCCAGACATCTACATAGCAAAAGTGAAAGATTCCAGCTACCCTGAAATGTAACTTTAGTTAATAGTTTTTATATCTCCTTCCAGACTTTTCTTTATGCATCTATAGCCATATAACCTCCCTACCCCAATGGGATTACACCCTACATACTAATTCTCCAACTTTCTTTTTTTCCATAGGTAACACTTCATGTTAAATCATAGAGCTCAACCTCATTTTTAAAAATGTCCTGCAAAATATTTCATGTTAACTATGAACCATCATTTATTTACAGTCCCTTAGTAATGTACCTGTAAGTTATTTCTAATTCTTTGGTGTTATAGGCAATGCTAGATTAAATCTTTCTTCAATTGTGCAGTGTGCCTCTAAGATTTCCAATTTCTCTTTACTTGGGAATTGGTACAAACTCCTAACAGCAAAGATATGTGTAGGCTCTGCCGATTCCCTTCTAGGTGTCCTGTACCCTTCACCCTGTACCCATCAGCCTGCACTGGAAGGTTGCTTTATATCAGGACCCTGTTACATTTTTTTTTTTTTTTGCAGAATAATTCCCAGGCTCTGTCAACATTCCTTTCCTAAGACATTCTCTGCCCAAATCCCTGCTTCTTGCTTTCTTCTTTCCCAAATGTAACCTGATGTCACTGAGACCTCCCAGAGACACAGGGAAGCTATTTAAACTCCAATTCCTGGGCCTCGGGCATCTGGAAGCCTCTCTCTCATTTCTCTGTCTCACTTCTTCTTTTTCTTCCTGCTTCTTTTACGAGTTCGGGCAGCCTTCTCATGCCTACCCCTCACTAAACCTAGACATGAAGCGCCATCATATCTCCTTGAGAAACAGTCCATTGTGAGTCAGTATTTGATTGAATTTTGTTTGTGAAACAGTGAAGGGGTCTCATTGAGTGCAGTAAATCCTTTCACCGTTTTCCCTCTGGAACCCCTCATACTGTGCTGCTCCTCCACACTCTGGTTCCTTGGGTGACAACCTCCCTGTCACAGGACATCCTTAGGAAGCATAATGCCACATTCTACAACCCATCAGACTAGCCTGTCTTTATCAGCTCCCCTAATTCTGTTGAATTATAAGTCCTCCATCTTGTCATGCAAAATGACCATCTCTCTACTCCAGAAGCCCAGTAGCTCTGAGTCTGTATCTCTGACCACTTCACCAGCTGCTTCTTTGGTTAGCCTTCACCTTGATTACGTGAAGCCTAGAGCTCTAATCCTTTGGGCAGGATTCACCCATTGTTGAAAAGAACCACCTTGGGCAGCAAAGCAAACATGGCGCTTCTTCCTGTGCAGCCCTAGTGGCAGCAGTAATTTAGGACTTGACTGTTTCATCATTTCACACCCACTGTCCTATTACCCAGCCCCCACAAGCTTGTACTCTGCAGCCAATTGCAGTTTGTGCTGGTTTCTGGGGGAGGGATGTCCACCGAGGAGATGTTTGCATGAGAACCTTAAGATCCATCTTGCCAGAAAATAAATTGAGACACATAACTTGGGAGTGACTCTGGACTCGTCCAAGACATCAGGAAATCTCTTATTTCAACCACCAGGCAGTAAGATGAAGTATGGAGACATTCTCTTGCATAGTCTTCTTTAGCTGTATTTTATTACAACTATGTAGGTGGACAGTCAGTGCAGTTCATTCATACAGTCAGTTTTCTCAGTGCTGTTTCTTGGGCAATGAACAAGCAGGAGCCATTTTCCATCTTTTCCCGTCTTCCTCCTCCCAGTTGCCTTTTATTGAGAGCAGTCCAGATGCCAAATACCTTCCTAAGTTATCTCATTTACTTCTTCTAACAATCTGATAACATGAGGTACGATTACCTCCACTCAAAAGTGAAAGAAACTGAGTCTCAGAGAAGATGCATAACCAAAGTCACACAGCCAACAAACAGTGGACTCAGGATTCAAGCCAAGCTCAGAATGACTCCGAAGCTGTGCCCCTTTTCACAAAATGGACTGTCATGAGACGAGAACATTCTAATTCCATAACCATTCTTATACGCCAAGGTTCATTGAAAAAAGGTTTCCAATCCAGTAGTAATTTCTAAAACTCAGAAAAACAACAAAAAAACTTCACAATAGATTTTCATGTCTTGAATGTTTGTTTATATTTGAGAAATCTTATATTAACTAAAGGAAGTAGAAGACATAGGAGACTTTCAAAAGTGTTTGGAGCTACTGGTACTATCAGTTGGAGGTTTATCAGCTCTCTGAAGCAAGTGAGGAGAAGAAGCAGCCTAAGGTTAGAGGAGAGGGCATTTGGAGATGGACACTGTTTAGTCAGTCGCCCTTTGGGAGACATCCCCTAGACTGAATGTCTGAGAGTGAATTTCATATCTGTTCTTGATATGAAACATCAATCCCCAGGCATCATTTTGTTGAGGTTTTTGGTTTGTTTCTTTTTTTTTAACCATGATACAAAAAGTGCCATAAATCCTGAGTAAGTGTTGAAGCAAACAGTTGAAAATACAATAGCAGGAATCTGATTAGTACCTTAGAAGAAGAAAAGTAGTGCAAATAATTTAGTGTAGTCTGGGAAGAACAAAAGGAATTCCTAACTAAGCTTTATCATAAAATGCATTTATTTAGTTTATAACTACAGTTTACATCACTTTTTTTTTCTCCCCCAGGAGCCTTGCAAACAACAATCTCCAGACCCTCCCAAAAGATATTTTCAAAGGCCTGGATTCTTTAACAAATGTGTAAGAGGACCTACGAAATCATTGATTAATTAATTAATTTGCAGTAGCTAACAAAGAAGCCTGGTATTGATGATTAGAATGTTTAATTGGCTGTAAAATTAAATTAGAATTTAAATGGGCTTACATTTTAAATTTACTTGGACTAATGTTAAAGTTTTCTATGGTACTTACCACTAGAAATTCTGAAAATATAGTGCCCAGGCATTCCTTTGACAAAGTGTGTGTCTGTATGGGAAGAAGTGTGATAAAGGACTTTGAGGGAGTGGGAAGAGGAGGCCAAGCTAGAAATTTCAAGATTTTTTTTTTTTTTTTCTCATGAGGTCCAGGAAATGGGGCTACAAAAGAAAAAACATAAAGGAGTCTGGGAAACTGACAGAGTCAAGATGAAAGGTTACACCCATGGGTTGGTCAGTCAACAGAGAAATGGAGCAGGAAGTGGGGGAAGGGAGGAAAGTTTGCCTTTTCTCTCATTAGACTGAACAACAACTCCAGGCTTAATCCCCAGGAATTTGGCTTAAGCCCCAGGAAGAGAATGAACTTAATTATTTTTGACCCCTTTGCAAACAAAAGAGCTTTCAAACTTTGACTTTTAAGCCACAGAGTGAAAGATCTTTGTAAGGAATTTGTATATTTTGCTGTAAGCAAAGCAAGTAATAATGCCTAACCCTCTCAAAAGCAATTTAGCATCATTACGTGCCTTCCAGTACCTTAGAAAGATATTTAAATGCCATAAGGTAGAATACAAGAACAAATGAAAGGATATATGAAAACAAAAGATTTCTTATTATTCAGGTGCTTTGCTATAGAATATATATTCAGAACAACTTTTCTCCAATAACAAAAAATCTGACTCAAGTATTTTCTCCTAAGCCAGTAGTATTTAACTTCAAATCAGTAAGCTAATGAAAAACTGTCTTTGTTCCTCGTAATATTCCCCCAGCCCCTCCTCCATGCGTATCACCCCAATTCCTGAATGATGGTTTATTTCCAAGAGAGTGCTAGGATCAGGACACTTGGAAAAAAATCTCGAATAGACCACAGTTCTCTGCTATGGTTTACAATAGCCCAGAAAAGTTGACACTCATTATTCTGGGTCAGGGTATTCTTGGGAGATGAAGTCAGTCCTGGGAATGTCTTAGAAGTTAGATGATACTCCATGGAAGACTTGGGGACACAGCTTATTTGGGGACCCTCTGACTCATCTTTGTGTCAGCCTGTACCTTCCACCAACAAAAATAAAAAATAAAATAAACCCCTTGAAACTGGCTCAGTCTCTCCAGGGAATCCCATAATGAGTTTGGCTTCTTGGGCCTAGTCTAATCTGCCCAAATCAAGAATTATCTAAGAAATACAAGAATCCATGCCAACTTGCCTTTTAGTGGATTTCTTGGTTTTCATGAATGTGTCTCCTAAAAAAGGTTTAAATGCTTCAACATTTAAAAATTATTCATGTTCTGTGTGAAGAGTAGGAAGTACCTATCTTAGGAATTCTGTGCGATGTAGAAAGGTTTTAGGTAGGAGATGGAATTTCTGAAGACAAGCAATACAAATAAACAGAGAACTTGGTCAGTTGAGAGCATATGTGGGCATTTAAACTATCTATGCTGTATAGTTTATTGTGAACATGAGCTATTGCATGTCTGCGTTAACTCTGCTGTGCCGAAGTCATTTCCTATTAAAATTGAATTTGTAGACCATGGAATAAGGTCAGGATTAATTATGTCTGTGAGGAAAAAGAAAAGCGAATAGCTCACTCAGTTGAATGAAATATAATACAGTAACCACTACATACTCTCCTCTAGACCTGCGCTGTCCAGTATGGTAGCCGCACATGTGGTCACTGAGCACCTGAAATGTGTTCCTAGAGTAACTGAGAAACTGACTTGTAAATTTTATTTAATTATTTAAAAAATTAAATAAAAAAATAAATTTAAAAATGGATTCTCAGCTTAATTATTGAAAACTTTAAAGTCTGGTTGCAACAATTTGGGTGTGTGAATCTATTTTTTTCAAATGGAAATGTTATTAAATCTAAAAACCGATCCGGTATTTTTGATGAAAATTCAGCATCTGAATTGAGACATGCTATAAATATAAAATATACATTAGCCTTTAAAGACTTAGTAGAAAAAAGAATGTAAAATAGCTCATTAATAATTTTTATATTGACTACATGTCAAAATAATATTTTATATGTATTGGATAAAATAAAATATAGTGGCACTAAAATTAATTTCATCGGGTTTTTTTTTTTTTTTTTTTTTTTTTTTTACTTCTTCAATGTGCCTGTAGAAATTTTTAAATTGCATATGTGGTTCACATTTTATTTCTATGGACAGCATAGCTCTAGACTGAGCTACCTTTGAATTTAAGAGGTAGTAAGGTATGAGGATCTATTGACTGGGGTGGCCTCCAAGGGTGCATGGTGGGAACTCTCTGAGCCCAGAGTGAATCAGTGGGGTTCATGGTAGATTATGGGGCATCCTGCACATGATGATTATGGGGCGTCCTGCACATTGTTAATTTCTGAAACAGAAGTCATGCTTGTCTGTGTAAGGTCCTCATAGAGCAAACGCAGCTGAAGTTTGTCTTTCAGGGATCTGAGAGGGAATTCATTTAATTGTGACTGTAAACTGAAGTGGCTGGTGGAATGGCTAGGCCACACCAATGCAACTGTCGAAGACATCTACTGCGAAGGCCCTCCAGAATACAAGAAGCGCAAAATCAATAGTCTCTCCTCCAAGGATTTTGATTGTATCATTACAGGTAATGTATTCGAAATCATTCCACCTCATAAAATTAAAATAAGGGCTACATTTTTTTACGGGTGCAGGAACTGATATTTCTTATATCTTAAAAACCAGCTGAACAGTTTAATGTTTAAAATATTCCGAACCATTACAACTTCATGTGTTGAAAGCAAAGTAAAATTGCCATTTTACCGTTTCTCTAAAATAAATGTATTTGTCATGGACATTTGAGATCTAGCCAAGGAACAAGGCATTAGCACGCAGTTACTTATCATCATTTCCTATTTTTGCAGAATTTGCGAAGTCTCAAGACCTGCCTTATCAATCACTGTCCATAGACACTTTTTCTTATATGAACGATGAGTATGTAGTCATCGCTCAGCCTTTTACTGGAAAATGCATTTTCCTTGAATGGGACCACGTAGAAAAGACCTTCCGGAATTATGACAACATTACAGGTATGAAAAGCCTACTCGTTTCTTTTGGTGAAAAGTTAAGCTGCTTGAGCCAAGGGCAACAGGAAAAGATGAGTGATATCAGGGAACAATTTGGACAGGCTTAGAGACATTTAAATCCCAACTCTGACATTTATTAGGTAACCTGGGATTGCTCCCTAAGCCTTAATTTCCTCACATGTGAAACTGGAATAATACCTAACTCACAGGGCTGTTATAAGATAATGCAATCATATATTTAAGAAACTTAGTATAGGACCTAGTTTAGGATATATGAAATCAAAGGTGGATTGGTTTTCCTCAAAGAAGAAGCATCAGACTAGGAATCATGAGTTCAGGTTCTGCCACAAACAAACTGGCAACCTACTCACTCTCCCTGGGCTTCTCTTTTTCTTTTTTTTCTTCTTCTCATATTTTTCTTATGGGATCGGTGAGTGCCAAACATTGTTGCACAAACATTACTTCTGCAAAATGTTTTCACAAAATGCCTTGTGACAAAAAGGGTTTTGTGATCCAGTAAATCTGTGAACCATATCTTCCTCTTGGAGATTCATACTAATACACATTAGGGGCTCTGAGACGTTCTGCAGTGAGGAAACAAGCCTCTTTCTAGTATTTTTTACATTTAATTTGACCGTGGAAGCCAATTTCTTTTTCCATGAAAACTTTTTACTTAGGTGATCTCTTAAATTTCTTTCTCATTTCAACAACTTTAAAAATCTTAAGTCATAAATTTTTAAAGTCAACATGGGGCTCCCTCTGCAATATTTACATCAGCCTTATCTTCTAACATCTTTAAATCCGCTCCTAAAAGCACTCAAACATATCCCTGTGACAGGAGACTGGGAGGGCCCTCATTAGATTTTGTTGATGGTCATCAGCCCGTTGCTCAAAGGATCAAGCCAGGTCTGGGCTTGCTTGAGACAGGTGCCCAAATGAAGGAATCCCCTCCAGACTGAGGTCTTATCCAAAATCCTCCTTCTTTCTCAAGGAGGAAGGCTGTGCTTCCCTTTCTCCCTGAACCCCCTCGGTTTTCCAGTGAATAGCAACAGGGCTTTGTGCAGTCTAAACCAGGTTCTTCTACCCATGTACACTCTGTCCATTGCTTTGAATGAATCTTTAGATGAGCACTTGAAAGAGAAACGAATCATATATTTGCAGACTTTCCCAGGGCATCCATTAGCCTAGCATGGCAAATAGATGTCACATATGCGGTCACAATCCCCCCCCGCCCCGTGCCCCCAGCCCAGGCTGCACTGATCTGTCTTGGTGCCCTTCCTTGCAGAGTGCAGATATGCCACAGAATCCTTCTCAACACAGTTCTGCAGGCAGTCACAATCAACCAGCCAATCTACGCGGGCGCATGGTCGAAACCTAGCGGCCATCCCTGATCTAGTTCCAACCCTCATTGTACAGAAGAGAAAACTGAATCCCTGAGAAGTTAAGTGATTTTTCCCAAAGTCACACAATTAGTCGAGTCCTGAAAAGGGTCACAAATAGAGTAATTCTGCCTATGGATGGAGCCAATGAGTAGAACAAGTTGATGCAGAACTTACTGCCTCAAAGCCCTCTAAACTGCAGTCAGAAAAGGCCTGGGGCCTGGATTTGCCCTGCCTCTCTTTGGATTTTCTAGAGCCAAGCTCTCTCTAGGAGATCAAAATCTATGAATAAATATTAAATTCTTACCAAAAGGATACTGAACTAGGCCCATTGATAGCCCCCATATTGTTCTCCGAGATTTCCCGAAGTAACATGCAGGAGCATGGCCTATGCTTGTACCTGTTTTCACTTTTCTCAAGGATTGCTCTTCCTTCTCTTCTCTCCTCCCACAAGTGACCTAAAGCTTCAGGAAAATGACAAGTGGCATCACTTTCCTTTCTCAGGGGAAAGTCACGGTATTCTAGAGCAAGAAGCAGTTTACGCTCAGAGCAAACCTATTACAGGTAGAGCGGTGGGCTGCCCAGATCCTCACTCAAAACTTTGTGGGGTTGTTCTAGAACCTTGTGGGATCTTAGCTCAAGCTGGAAGCCCTGAAACACCGAATTCCCCACCCCAGGTTAAGTTAAAAGCATAGTGATGCTGGTAGACCTGGGTTTGAATGTTAACTCTGCCTTCTCCTGGCAGAACCAAACCTCTCTGAGCTTCAGTCTGCTCATCTGCAAAAGGGAGGATAATATTTATTTTATGTCTTACGCTTGTTGGACAATTTTAGTAAGATGAGTTAGCAAAGCATAAATGCCCATTTTTACTACAATTACAGTGATTAACTCATGATGTATCAGGGAAAGCAATGCTTTCTTTCTGCAAGAAGTGAAAGAAGAAAACTCAGGCGGTAGCCATGGGCCCTGAACATTTAGTGCAGGTCAGATGTGACACGACAATTCAATTTTTGGTAACAAGGCCCCATGAAGTGGAAAGACGCAGAACTTCAGGATCCTGATACCGTTAGGACTTGGAGATTGGCCTTGCTTAATCAAACAAGGAAAACTTTTATTTCAGGCTGATTTTGGTGGAAGTTGTATGGCCTCAGCTTACATGCTTACACACTCCAAAAAAGGCATAGCCATCCCACTAATCTCTCATTTGTCTTTTCCCAGGCACGTCCACTGTAGTATGCAAGCCTATAGTCATTGAAACTCAGCTCTATGTTATTGTGGCCCAGCTGTTTGGCGGCTCTCACATCTATAAGCGAGACAGTTTTGCCAACAAATTCATAAAAATCCAGGATATTGAAATTCTCAAAATCCGAAAACCCAATGACATTGAAACATTCAAGATTGAAAACAACTGGTACTTTGTTGTTGCCGACAGTTCAAAAGCTGGTTTTACTACCATTTACAAATGGAATGGAAATGGATTCTACTCCCATCAATCCTTACATGCGTGGTACAGGGACACTGATGTGGAATATCTAGAAATAGCCAGAACACCTCAGGCACTCAGAACGCCTCATTTAATCTTGTCCAGTAGTTCCCAGCGTCCTGTCATTTATCAGTGGAACAAAGCAACACAATTATTCATTAACCAAACTGACATCCCAAACATGGAGGACGTATATGCCGTAAAGCACTTCTCAGTAAAAGGTGACGTGTACATTTGTCTGACAAGATTCATTGGTGATTCCAAAGTAATGAAATGGGGAGGCTCCTCATTTCAGGATATTCAGAGGATGCCGTCACGAGGATCCATGGTATTCCAGCCGCTTCAGATAAATAACTATCAATATGCAATTCTTGGAAGTGATTATTCTTTTACTCAAGTGTACAACTGGGATGTGGAGAAAGCCAAATTTGTGAAATTTCAGGAATTAAATGTTCAGGCACCAAGATCATTTACACACGTGTCCATTAATAAGCGCAATTTTCTTTTTGCTTCCAGTTTTAAGGGAAATACACAGATTTACAAACATGTCATAGTTGACTTAAGCGCATGACACACACATTCTGTGGCTGCCATCAGAAACTTTCTACAGTACGTGGTCCGGATGAACTCAATGCATGATGACTCTTCTTATCGCACTTGCAGATGAATGCCTTTCAAACATTGAGACTGCTAGAACCAAGCACTACCAGTATCTCCATCCTTAACTGTCTAGTCCAGTGGTGTGGGAAGTTCCCTTTTCGAAGACAAAATTGAAGTGTGTGACTGTTCTTTGCAGTGAAGATGTGTAAATAAGCGTGTCATGGTATCTGTTACTCCAAAAAGAAATATTAATATGTACTTTTCCATTTATTTATTCATGTGTTCAGAAACAACTGCCAAATAAAATGTTTACATTTTCTTTCCTATCCCAAAGGTAATTATTTATGGGACTTGTTTTTCCTTGGTGATGGTGTGCTGAGGAAATAGTTTTTATATAATAGGGTTATATGGGAATCAAGAATTTATGGCTTGAATAATCAGTGAAGACAAAACCCTGATATTGATTACCGGTAATTTCTGAACAGGTTTATCAGCTGATTTTGAACATTTAAAGGTGTTTCCAAAGGTCATGGCTTTTAAGAAAACTTTGAGGTAAAGTGATGACAAAAGAAGAGTAGAGAAATTTGCTTATTACAAGAAGACTAATTTGAAATAAAGAACAGTAAGACCCATCCTGTCCTATCCAATAGCTCCAGCTATAACCATTATTCAAACAACTTATAGGAGAAGCTAAAGCCAAGATTTTGGATTTTAAAAGCACAATTTGGGGACTTTCTAAATGTCTGACTCTAGAATCACTGACAGCTGATAGAGTAACATTATAGCACCTACTTCAAATATACCTGAAATGAAGGCCTCTTAATCTGACCAAGGATGCTTTTCTTCTAAACAGCAGTTTTGATACGTTATTGACATGCTGCAGAGTGCCCAGGTGGCTCATACTTTATTTTCTAAATTCTTCCTCCTGGATCACAAGGGTCGTTAGCACCTAGCACAATGCCTGTGATACAGTAGGCTCTCAAAAATGCTTTTGAAGGTACACTTGTTATAATATAATAATAAAGTTTATGAGGCCCTTTCATCTAATCAGTTGGTATTTACTGAGTACCTAATAAGAACAAAGTATCACTCCTGTGGTGAGGGGAAGAGAATTGAGGAAGAATAGGGCGAGATTCTTGCCCTCTGGGGCCACAGAAGACTCACTGGGGAGTTAGAACACAACAGAGCAAGCAGTAAGTGCCAAGTGTCATCTGAATATTCTAAGTATCATGGGAGCATCAGAGATAACTTCCTGTAAGAAGTGGCCCTTGTTTGAACTTAAGGGAAGATAAGGTTTCAAAAGGGGATCATGGCAGAGAAGATATTCCTGGCACAAACTGGTTCTGTGTGCTGCCTTTAGGGAAGGGATCAGAGCTCCCTCCAGCTCATTGCTCCCCAGAATCTTTTGCCAATTGGAGGCCGATAGGGGGACAGCACCCCGTCTACCAGCACATATCTGGAAAACTTGATATGGCATCAAAGGTACACACAATAGTTGCATAGATTCTGGGAAGCAACACTTCGGGGAGTTCTGCACAGGAACCAGACTCCGTTATAACATGGGGAAGATACCAACTGCCATCAGGGTACTAAGGAAGAAGAAGGTTTACTCACTCCCAATCCTGCACGTAGGGAGAACTGGCCTTTCAATGTCTTACTTTTTTCACTTCCCGTTTCCTATAAGCAGCATACGTGCTCTTGGAGAACACCCGCTTGTACAGACTGGGTTTAAGTTCAGCCCTGTCGTATACTGGCTTTGCCCACAGACAAGTTACTTAACCTCGCTAAGCCTCAGTTTCTCCATCTGTAATGGGACAATAATGTCTACTGCAAGAACAGTGGAAGAACTGAATGAGATAATGTGCATGTGGCAGATTGAACCTTCCAAATGTGGCAAAACAATATCTCCTACCCCACATGCTCTGTGAGGACCTTGTCCCCACCCCATCAACAGGCAGTGCCAATTCCCCTGTTCTTAAATCTGAATGAGCTTGTAACCAATAGAATGTGGAGGAAATGATGCCGTTTGACTTTTGAAGCTGGGTTATAAAAACGATGAAGCTTCTCTTCTGCTTTGTGAACTGGGACCCTTGCTTTTGGAGCCTGATCTGCCACCTAAGAGTCCTACTAACCTGAAGCCACCATTCCGTGAGGAAGACCAGGCTCTGGTCGGCAGCCCCCGCGATGTCCCTGCCAACAGCCAGCGTCAACCATCAGTCACGTGAGTGATGCCCCCGGTGCTTCCCACTGCCAGCTGTGAAGTCACCCCCAGCCATTATATCTTCCCTGCTGAGGCTCTGGACAGTGTGGAGCAGAGACAAGCCCTCCCCCTGCCCAAACTCCTGACCCATCGACTCTATACGCACAATAAATTGGTCGTTTTAAACAGCGAAGTGTTGGGGTGATTTTTCATACCGCGGTAGTAATGGGAATAGCACTCGAAGTGCTAACTGGCACAGATTAGCACTCACCAAGGGCTAGACATTACTAATGGGTTCCACACCCTGAATACACTATGTTTTGGGGTCACAATTTACCTTATTGTCTTAATGTAACTCACCATCCTTTCATTTTCACAGGTGATGTCCTATTTTCAGTGTTATCTTTGTTCTTACGCTGTGCCAGGCACTGGGCTGAGTTCAGGAATACAGTGATCGAAGACCTAGATTTTTCCCTGTTTGTTTTCAGAGAAGCACTGATGATTTAAGTTAGTGAACCAATTTTCTAAATTACCTTAAACCTGAGCCCCAGCTGTGAAGCGAGCTGGGAGAGGTAGGCTACAATCCAGGCCTGCTGACATTGGGTCCAGTCCGTTGTCCATCACACGGTGCTACTTTTCAAAAACTCCACCTTCATTTCAAACCTGGGATTGTAGAAGGAGAGAGAGGTGAGGAGTGAGGAAGCTGACTGAGAAAATAAGTTTTAAAAAGACGGAGAAGGAGGACATGTGGTAGGATCCACTTTTGCAGGAACCGACCAGTCTTTTCTGAGAGTTGCCCTCTCTCCGTACCCCTCATTGACCCCACACTGTATGACTCTGCTCTTTCTCCAGCCACAGATCATTGGACCTGGAGTGAACTCCTGATCCAAGTGTTCAACCCAGAATTTAATCCAGTCATCCCTGTTGGATATTTGGAATTAGGACAGCAGAGGCTGTATCATTAGCTATAGGCACCAGATTTGTAAGGCGATGATCTTAAATCAGCTTCCCTTGAAGCAGCAGTAGTTACTGAGGGAGTGTTTTCTCTACACCTGAAAGGCAGTAAGAGAAGCATAGGGCAGAGGAAGACGCTACGCTAGGATGTCGTTTCAGGAGAAGTCCAGCTTCAGCCTAGCCCCATGTGGAACTCTGGTGCATGAACTGTACCACAGAGTGTGTCCTGTCTTGAGGCAAGGAGAATGGACTGTTATACTCCTCATCTGACAGTCATTGTTGAAAAGTGTGAGGCATAACCTCCCAGGCGTCTCCAGCAGAGAAGGTTCCAGTTGGCTAAGGGCAGTCCTCCAGAGAAGGATACAAACATGAGCTGTGACTAACCAGCACCCATATCAGCCACAGGATAGGTGCTTCAGCCTAGTAAAGGGCATGTTGCTGGGATACCAACAACATAAGCCACAGCGATGGTGACTGAGGAGCTGAAGACACCATTTTGGAGCAGCCATGATGGTCCATGTACCAGAAGAGTGGAGAGTGAGACAAGTGAGAAGAGAATGAAGTAGAAGCTCAGAAAGAAGCAGGGGTGAGAAACTATGTAGTCTGAGGGAGAGTGTGAAGGAAGGAGAGAGAAAAGAGAGGGAGGTAGGGGGGAGGGAGGAAAGAGGAAGGGCAGAAGGGAGGGAAAAAGGGAGAGTAAAAAGGAAGTAGGGGAGGGAGAGTGGAAGGAAGATTGGGAGGTATGATGACTCAGGTTGGGTCACTTGAGAACCAGACTCTGAGAAGTTAACATACAAACCTTTATAAGTTAGTACCCTTGAGAGCAACACCTGGAAAGGAGGAAAAGGAAGTGGAATTTGACAAAGAGAGCAGCTGAGCTGTGATGTAGTTTCCAGCAAAGCAACGCTGTAGGGAGCTCTAGAGCTGAGATTGTCCCAAGTTGAAGCCAGGGGATCAGGCCTCAATATTTCCAAGGCAATCTCCAAAGAGGGCAGACAGCAGAGGCCAATCTCTGGGCAGCAGCTGGAAAATAAAGCCTTACTCCTGAATAAGATCTGGGCAATGCAACACAGCATCTACCACAGAGGGAAAGAGAGAAAGTGGGAGAGAGAAGAGGGAGGAGAGGCAGCCTCGCTTACATTTCCTGCTCCATCCCTCATTAGATCCAACGGTACTTCCTGTCCGTGAATTCCTTGAGGTGTTTCTGTAGCCTTCCAATGACAACCCCTCCCCCCCCACATTTTGTTTTATTTCAGATTAGTCTGAGTGGATTCCTGTATTTCCCACAAAATTATCTTCTACTAAGAAGGTTTAGGCACAATGTACTAATGTAGATATGATGGTGAGTACTAGATACTTCAGTCTCTTTCCTCTCTGCTATTCAGACTGTATAATTTCTATTGATCTATCTTCAAGTTCATCAACTCTTCTTTTCTGTCATCTCTGACCTCAAATTTCTCCTAAAAGTAATATTATTTCAACAAAATCAGAACTTCTCAACTTAAAAAAAATAAAAACATCCAACGTTAAAAAAAATTTGGCCCATGGAGATTTAAAAATCTCCAATGTATTTTAGACCAATGTATTTCCATTTGTATTATGGACCAATATTTTTGGAAATTAGAATGACAATGAATTACTAGAAAAATGATCACATGCTTGGTGATTGAGACCATGTCAAACGATTATAACAGTTTCTAAATGTTTCCTCTCAAATTCTATGCTTATCTCACCCCAAACTGATTCCAAACTCTTCCTGGACTGTCACTGGCCTGAGGACCACATCTATGGGTACATACACTGAACTAGTCAATGAGAGCTCAACTCATCCATTTCAGCTCTTACAGTTACATGTCAGTCTTAACGTGGGATGTAGGTGCGTTGTATTATGATTCCTATCAAGAGCCCGGGGCATCCAGGGATATCACAAGCTCAGGAAGACCGAAAATGGCCCTATAATGTCCTGAAGGTGGAATTCAAACCCTGGCCCTGTTTCCTCTCCTACTCTGGCATCGTCCACCTCATTCACATTCCAGTTACCCACACAAGTTGACAATCCCTACTCATCTAAGCACATGCTTCTGTGCCCAGGCTGCTCTAGTTCCGACAAGGCCCTTTCCCCAGTGTTTTACCTTTTGACATTTTAGTCCTTCTCCAACCAATTAGATGGGATTTCTCCTTTCTCTGGCTTTCTCAGCCCATTGCTTTTACCATGAACAAGACTCATGATTCATTCTGCCTTGGATTATGGGTAGTTGTTGATATCCCCATCTCTCCCACCACGTTACATATCCCTAAAAATCACGACTGTGTCTTAGGCACCTAGAATTCTTCTATCTCACCCTACCCTCCATCCCCTAGAAGAGTCCTACGTTGTAGAAAGTCTACAAAGTTGGTAGCAAGGAAATAGCTTTAAGCCCAGCAGCTTCAGCCCTTCTGTTTGCATATCTAAGAAGCCGCCACATCCCCTACTGCAAATTCTCAGCCCCACAAAGAATCCTGGCCATGGATTACCCCAAAAGAATAGGCCTTCTTAGGCCCACCTGCTTCCTAGGGGGAACTGGGGTGGGTTGGAAGGTGGAAGAGACACAATTAAATTTTCTGAGTAAATCCTTATTAAAAGACACTGCAGATCTACCTAAAACCTGGTCCACAAAACTAAAGGATGTGTACTGATTTAATTAATCCATATAGTTCAAAGGGCAAGAAGATTGATACTAACACTTTTGGAAAGTCTATGCCCTTTAAAATTTTTATCCGTACAGAAGGATCCACATCCATGGTCAACACCACTCAGAGATGCCCCAGGGGGAGCATCTTCTCAGCTGAAGCTTTTAAAAATATTTCCCAGCAAAACTGTGTTCCAGAAATCAGTCCTCTTAACAGATCCCAGGACAGCTATCCTTTGTCCTTCAGTCTCTTGATCCTGTACACCCACACATATTTAAAACTTCTTAAAAAATTAATATAGAAAATATGCTTTAATATTTAACTTAATTATAATAATAGGTGACATTTACTGAGCACTTACTACAAGCCACGCACTATACAAAGTGCTTTACCTGTATTATCATTCATTATCATTATCATTACCTGTATTACACCTGTATTACACCTCTGTAATTCTATAATACAGGTAATGATAACGATTACAGAATTGCAACTCTGTAATTCTATAATAACAGTATTGTTTCACAAATGAGAAAGCTGAATCTTAGAAAAGCTAAGTAACTTGCCCATAGTCATGTAGTCAGTTAAGAAGCAGAGTTAAGTTTCATTTAGGTAGTACCCAGCAGTAGTACCATGCTATGAAGTATTTAAAGACTAAATAAATACATATTAAAAATTTAGAACTCTGTAAATTGCCAGATAGATACTTCTCAGGAACCTGGAGTGTCCCCACCAGCCTAAGGCTATTGATTGGTACTTATACCCATGGACACAATGAGTTCAATTTCATTGAAGACACTGCTTGAACACTTAGTGTGTGCAAAGCACTGTGGAATATGATACAAAGAAAATAAAAAATTAGCAAGAAGTTGTCCCTACCCTTAAAGGATTTACACACCACTGAGGCTTATTTCTAAATTTCTTATTTGCAGTATGCAAAAAAATAAAAGATGCAAAAATAAGTTCTATAGGGATTTAAAGGAGAAGTGAAATATGACCCGTATATTCCTGGGTTTTGCCTGTAGGTCTATCCCACAATATTTCTCTCTTTGGAGCAGTGGACATAGTGGTTAACAGCATGTGTTCTAGATTCAGCCAGACACGAATTTGCATCTCAATCTGGCTACTTACTAGCTCTCTGACCTTGGGCAAGTTAATTTCATTTGTAAAATGTGAATAATGATCATCATAGAGTGGCCTGTAGATTTAATATAAACCTTCCAACTATCTCAGGAGGTAGTTGCTATTAATGCCTCTATTTTACTGATGAGGTTAGTAACTTTCCTAAGTAATCACAGCCAGCAAGTCTGACCTGGGAACCTACATCAGACCACTCTATTCTGCTAAGTCGGGGAATGTTGCAAAAAATGGTATATTGCTGTGTAGGAGCTGTAATCACTGATCAGGTCAGGCAGAGGATGTCTCTACACCATCACATCAATTTTCTGTGAGAGCTGAAGTTGTCTGTAGGCTCCTAGAAGAGGTGGGAGAAAAATCCAGGTGATCTTGCCATTAGAGGCAGCTGAGCCCACCAAGAGAGGGGCAGGCAGATGACTAGGGTGAAATGAGCAGACCACTCTAGCAGCAGCCCGAGCTCCAGAATGGAAGATAGCTGGAGTCATGGTTTGTGATACTATGCATACATTCTTACTGAGAAACATTGCAGGACTTTGGCCCCTAGGAAATGACCTAGATTTTCATAAACTTGCTCTTATTAAAATGTGGTCAGTGTTTGTATCCATGGAAGGAACGTTATGTGCAAAACAGCTCTTCAAATTTCTGTCTGGCTTTTATGTTAATAAAAGCTATATATCTCTGAATGATAAAATGAAGCAATTTTAATACACTGTCTTGTCAGCAAAGTCATATTAAGTGATGTGTGCCTTTGCTTTTTAAAAAGTATATTGTTTTTTATTCTAAAAGAAGACAGACTCAAGCTCAGAAGGGGTTTACTGTATTGTAGCTCTGTGATTTTGGCCATGTTTCCTCAAATAGCATCATTGTCGACTCCTAGTGGTCTTGTGAGGAAAAGCATACTCCCACTTCCTGTCTCCAAAGCCAGTCCACTCCCAATGGGTGTATCAGAATTATCTGTGGGGATTTCCCCAAATACACATGACCATTTTTCCACCCCAAGTTCTGATCCCAGAGTAGACATAGTGGTCGGGATTCTTTTGGTTGTAAGTTGCTGAGATCCGACTAAACTAGTTTAAGCATAAAAAGGCAGCGAGCTTCAGAAATACCTGGACCAGATACTCAAAATGATATTTGCTTAATCTGACTTTCTCTGACTCTTGGCTCTGTTTTCCTCTATGTTGAACTTCTTTCTAAGTCAATCTCTCCTCGCACTGTGGAGAGATAACCACGAGCAGTTCCAACATTATATCTCACCAGTTTAGCCATGCTCAGTAGAAAGACAACACCTCTTTCCCAGTAGTTTCAGCAAAAAATTCGGGGTTAATGCTCACGGCCCAGTGCCCGCCCCTGAGGCAATTGTTTTGGTAAAGGGTAGAAGCCTCTGATTGGCCAAGCTTGGGTCATGTGCCCACCTGGAACCCACGGATAAGAACCACATGGATTGAGAATGAGGTAAGAGTGATTCCCTACAGTAAAATTGGAGTGCTATTCCAAAGAAGGAAAGGATGCTGGGCTGGAAAAACAACAGCAGTCATCAGCAAGAGGTGTGGTCTCTATTGAGAACCTCTACTTAGAGAGCCAGAGTTACCAGGGGATACGGCACACCCTCAGAAGTGTCTAGAACCCCTTCACTAAAAGGTTTTAAAAAGCCTTCCCAGCTCTTATTTTGCAAAACTTGACAAAATATAATCTCCCATCTTTATCTATTATTCATGATGATTCACTGTTATAATTTCTATATACATTTTTTAATGGTGTTCTCTCAAATATTCTGTTTTAAAATATTTAAATTGATATCCTTTGTTTCAAAACTATGTTTTCCCAAGTGAGGCTGAGCTGCCAATTCTGATTTAGTGGCTACCCATTCCTGGGAGACGAGACCAAGCGTTCTTAGATAACTTTCTGTTCTCCTGGATGTGTTTCCATTTCAGATCAATCTCCATCTGGCAAAGGCAGATCTCTCCTTGCTCTAATCACCTTGAGGTTGGCTTCTGCAGATTAAAATCTTAGAGGCTCCTTAGTGGCTCAGGACTATTCCTGACTTAGCTTTTCCAGCAGGTATCTAGTTATTAATCATAGGCCAACCATAGAGAAGAATAGAATGTAAAACACTGACTTCTGTTAATGATGGTTCCCCAATCTTGTTCCCAGAATCACCTAGACAGCAAACTAATTATACAGATTCGTGGGACCTCCACCTCAGACCCACTGAAACTGACCCTTCAAAGAATGGAACCCAGGAATTTTTATTTTTAAACATCCCTGAGGTGATTCTGGTGTCGATAGCCTATCACCAGTCCACTGCCTGGGATTTGGGGGCCCCTGCTCTAAATAACCACGTTGGACTGACCAACAGAATGTCAAGAGCACCAAGCCTATGGCTACAAACATTGGCCAAAGCTCTGGAATGTGCTAGCTTTAAGTATTCACCTGCAAGACATTTGAGGGTTTTTATTGGCCTCAATTTTCTCCGTAAGATATTGAAATTGGATCAGGTCATCGTAAAGTCCTTTCAGCTCTGAAAATTCTGTAACTTTCTGTTATAGTGAGAGAAAAAAATTAGCTTGGAAGTTTGGAGATCTTGGCCCAATATGACCACCTTTATAGTTTTGTGACCTTGAGAAGTGACTTTCACTCCCTGAACCACAATTCCCTTTCTTCAAAAATGAATTGGCTCAGGTCCATGAGTTCTTCATCTTTATAATTCTAAGATAGCTCTACAATAACAATTAAGCCGTAGTAACAATAATCTGTTGAGGTGTACAGTATGAACAAGCCGAGGTTGATCACAATTTCCTGTTGACTTGGGTTTGCTGGGTTGAGGATCTGCAAGCAGCATTTGGTATGTTGGTGTTTAATGGATATGACATTTCACTGCAGCAAGTGGGAATGAAATATGTTTAGCACAGAATCCAAGGTTTAGTAAAGAGGGCTTGTTCTCTGAATGGAGTGTGAACAGCAGAGATACTATTTTAAAAGACCAAATCTAAAAACCCCTTCCCCTCCACTATCACAAAATTATCATATGTGCACTTATATTCACTACAAAGCTTGAAGAACTTAACCCCTTTCTGTGTCTTCTAAAAGGCAGTATTTCATCTATTTTAATTACTCTGTTAGCTCACATGCATTCCTTCTGTCTTTATATGGCCTGTGTAGTTATGTTTAATAGGCCAAAAACATTGTTAATGATTGAAAGCAATATAATAGCTACCATTTGTTGAGAACTTACTATGCGAAAGACATGTGCTGAACACTTTACATGTATTTAGTCATTCAATCGTTGGGACAATATTATCACTATATTCTAGGGTCAGGAACTGAAGTTCAGAAGTCTACCTAAGGCATGTAGTTAGTAGAGAGCAGAGCCAGGATTCAAACCCAGGTCTGTCTGAAATCAGAGCCCTACTGATTGATTGTGTTAGTCAAGATAGGCTGATTATTTGATAATTCTTTGGCAGTGCTCAAATATTACTGGTTTATGGGGTAGCCGGGTAGCTCAGTTGGTTAGAGCGTGGTGCTGAAAGTACCAAGGTTGCTGGTTCGTTCCCCGCATGGGCCATTGTGACATTGTGAGCTGCACCCTCCTTACAAAAGATTTTATATATATATATATATATATATATATATATATATATATATATATATAGAGAGAGAGAGAGAGAGAGAGAGAGAGAGAGAGAGAGATCATTGTCTGACAACACATCAAATGACAGTAAGAGCCTAGTTAATGAACTCAGACATTTTCTCGCCATATTTCAGGGCCCTTCCCAGAAATGACCCATTATCCACTGTGATGAGTGCCAGAATCATTCACCCAGATATATTAGATAAACTCTACCTGTAAGCTGCAAGATTGCCTCGTGCCCTTCTGCTTAAAAAGAGGGTTTGGTACCTGCTAAGGACTGCTGAGGAAGGAGAGTTTCGGGGTAAGAATCACAGCCTTTTGGGGAGGGGACAAGACCAATGGATAACAAGCCCACTGTGGCCAGAAGAGGGCAGCAGAACTAGGATGTCCTTGCAGGTGCCGCCTGTGACCCTGTGGCAGCTGCAAGGAACATCGTGTTCCAGAAGACCAGGACCACAACAGGTGGTCCCCAGAAAAGGTATGCTTAAAGTGCAAAAGGAGGTTTGGGGAAAGAGATTTCCTTCCCAAAGAGTGGCCAGAAAGCCAGCTCTGGACATTCCAAGAACAGAGTCCAAGGCTACGGAGGTTCAAGAATCGTAATGATGATTAAATTTTTGCTGAGTCAGCTTTGCCAAGGTCCTGCTTCAGTCAGATGAGGAAGGCAGCAGGGGACCAGAGGAAGCATCTGAAACCGAAAAAGGATTTAAATAGCATTCTTGCTTTGGTATTCTAAATAGACTTTCTCAGTGGGAAAGCAGTACCCAAAACCTGTCCCTCTTGAAGGTTGTGTTCTTCCCTGAAATCAATCCCCCGGTCTGCCTCCTGAGAGCTTGGATGAATCCTTCAGAGGCTGGTCATCCTAAGAGGACAAGTCAGCACGGCAGCTTGAATCATGCAAAGCTGAGCACTAGAACAGAGACTCCTCATGACTCAGCCCAGATATAAACAACTAATTTAAGTCAGTGGGAAACAACCACCCCTCCCTCCCTTCACGGCCCAGCAGATTCACCACTGTGCTGCCTGTCACCAATGTTCAGCCCCTCCACAACAAAGGAGGAGTGGTAGAAACACTTCACTCTCCTCTTCCCTGTAGCTCTGTGCTCCAACCTCTTCTCTGGAAGATCAATGTGCTCACTCAGAGGATGGTGAGCAGGGCAAGGGTGGTACACACCAAGAGAGGGCCTGCTTCGTACCAACATAATTTGCCCTCCTTTCTTCTCTGGATAAGCTGCAGATGGCTGTGGTTGGATTTTACTGCCTTTGAACACAGGAGACTCACTGAGCGGCGTGTGTAGGGTTGAGTCCCGAGTGCCGAGAGTCACTGCTCATTGAGATGGCTATCCTAATGCGTCTGGACAGATGCTCGGATAGATGCTTAAAGGAACTTATGACGAACTTTGTTCTCAAAAATGTAAGTCTAACCAGGCAAAATTGCTGCTGCCAACGTAGTTCCAGCCCTTTTCTTGGCCATATAAACTAAAGAAAGTTCTGGGTTTTTTCCTCCTCAGTTCTTTCCTTTCCCATTGTACTCCCAGCAAAGTCCTGCTTGGGGGACTCTCATGAAACAGAACTGGGAGGAGAGTAACACAAAGAAACTCACAGATTAGGCAGAAGGAGGGTGTCCGAATCTGTTTTTGAAGAGAGAGGCCCAGAAACAGCTGTGTAAGGGGAGTGGGTGGGTGAGGTCCAGACTCTCAGAAGTGTTTCTGTGGGTTACAGTCCTTTCATGACATTAAAAAAAAAAATCTTGCTTGACTGTTCATTTGAAGCAAGTCTTCTTTGAGAATGGACCCTGTGAATCATAGTTTCAATAGAATTATAGAGGAGACTAACTTAATTCTGCCTCGTCCGTTAAATGAGTATTTGCATAATTGAAGTAGGTTACCTTGTAACTCAGGAGGAGCAAGGAAGATGATCTAACTCACGGTTACCAAAAACCAAGCAAACCAAAAGCCCTGATCTTTGTTTCCATGCTATTTTATACCTAAAGCTTTCTAGAACCATTTCTACTGCTTTAAAATTGTTGGAGACGTTTCCACTCCATCTTCCTGGAAAGTTTCTTCTTCTGGGGACTTTGGCTATAACAGCTCACTACATGGCTGTGGGCTGTTGAAGGGGAGCAAAATTGCCACCCCAAAATATGCCTCTTTGGGATGTTATTTTAAGCTGGTTATTTTTTTAAAAAAGAAAAATCCTTTGACCTCCCCCGCCAGCTGCCTAAAAGGAATTTAGATAGAGGACTTGCTCCAGGAAGGAGGTATCACCACAGATAAGTATAGTTTAATAAAAACTAGTGTGTGATAGAGAGAAACTTAGCAAAGCCCATTTGTTCAAAGTCCTCTCAGTCCCATTGTTAAGATGGCCCAGCAGACATTTATTTACCAAACAATTGCTTTTCCATCTCTATGTGAACTGCTTCCCTGACCTGGAAGTCCCATACCACTGCCCCCCTTTTACTTAGCTCCGGAATGGTGTATAAGCCTCAATCGCCCAACATGACTTTTTTTTTTCCCTACCAGTTCAGATGGGTTTTAAGAACTTATTAGGCTTATTAATTTTAAGAAAGGTAGAACAGATCAAATAAAGAAGAGGGGGAAACCCCACACTCTCATTGTGTAGATCAGTGGTTCCCAAATTGCTGGGGAAAGGAGGCATATACATACTAGAGGAAACGGGCAATACCTGGACACGTTTTGATAGTCACAGCTTGTGGGGTTGGAGTGGGGAGAGGGTGCTGCTACCAGCAGATAGGGAGTAAAATCCAGGGGTGCTGCTAAACATCTTACAATGCACAGGGCGGCCCTCACAACAAAGAACGATCTGAGCCAAGATCTTCAGAGCACTGTGGTTGAGAAACCCAGTTTGATCTTGATATTGTGCCTTTTCTTCATTCAAGCACACTTTTTGGTTCTTCTAATACCTCTTCTCCTGATCTAATGGGTTCTTTTGAAACATTAGCGTCTGAAATTAGGTTACTAACAGCTGCAGAAAAATATCAAGTTTTTCTCCATATCACAGGTCCTCAATATTCCGTCTGCCCATTAGTATCTCCCGTGGGAATTAATGTAGGAGATTTTTCTGTGCCAGTGCGGGGATCATGTCTCGTGAAACCGAAGAATGGAAGCGCGGACAAGGAAGAGGCGGGGAGTTGTAAACGAGGACAGTTTATTAAAAAGCAAAGAAATACAGTTCCTGAGTGGGAGGGGGTACCCGCATGGGATGTCCCCAATATGACTTCTGCTCTCATATTCTTACGTCACCCAATGTGTACATCCACAATACCATGTGTCCCTAAAAATAAGACCTAGCCGGACAATCAGCTCTAATGCGTCTTTTGGAGCAAAACTTAATATAAGACCCGGTCTTATATTATAGTATGTTATATAAGACCGGGTCTTATATTATAGTAAAATAAGACCAGGTCTTATATTAATTTTTGCTCCAAAAGACGCATTAGAGCTGATTGTCTGGCTAGGTCTTACTTTTGGGGAAACAGGGTAAATTTTAGACATTTTCTCCTGTAAATCTGTCTCTGTTAGTTGGATTATTAGCCAGAAGAACTTGGAAAGATGGGAGGAAAATCATTTTTTGCGCCCCCCACACTGTCCTCTAAAACCTCTCACTGTGGCCTGGAGAGGAAAACATCAGGCTGATGTTTTCTATGTTGATGTCTCCCCCATGTGACAGAGCAGGTGTTCTTGGTTCAGTTCCTTCTGATGCCCTTTTAAGTTCCAGAACTGGAGGCATTTAAAGAAGAAAACAGTAGCTCAGTGTTATTGCAGCCACAAGGCCAAAAGGCACTTCATTAACTAAGTGTTAAATGTGGCTTCAGGTTGACACCAGAGTAGGAGGCAAGGGGTCAGGAATGGCTTTTCCTCTTAAAGAAGGAAAACAAAAAGAAAAGGCAACATTCGCTGGAGAAAGTCTCCTGGTTACAAATAGAAAGAATTTTGATATCTGAGCTGCTGGGATATTCTCTCTCTCTCTTTCATTTTTTTCCTTCATTGAAGGAGGATAAGGGCAGAGATAACTGAGAAGAGTTTGAATTCACTGTGGAAATTACCTCAGAAGCAGGCTATGGAAGAGGGCACCACAGAAACAGGTCCCCATGTAACCATGGTGACGAGCTGAGGAAGGAAGGGGTGGGGAGAGAGGGAGCAAACTGCCAGTGCAGAGAGAGAGCGGGAGGGAACACAGGGAGGGGAGGGGAGACGCAGGTCAAACGGGTGACTGACAGGAGCTGTGAGTCTTTTAGGCTAAATTCAGGTTTTTTTAAAGAAGAAAATTAATTTATGTCTGTGATTAATTAGGAAGGCAAGATGCATGTTATATTACAGATTCTTTTTACATTTAAAAAGTGTTTTAAATGTTTCTTTAGAGTTTAACTATTTTAACAAAACAAGTTTAGGAGTGAGCAGTGGCAAGTTGTGGTTGAGTTGGACGTGGGGGTGAGGAGGGTTGGAAGAGGAAGGAAGACAGCCTCCGAGCAACCTAGGAACCCGGAGACCGCGGCCACGGTGAGCGAGCACAGCCCTCGGCTGCCTCCTGGTGGCAGCTCTTACAAGTAGTTCACTCGCTGAGGCTGAAGTGGCAAAACCAGAGGCACAGGGGCAGGGGCAGGAGGGCCAGATGGAGCAAATAAAAACACAGGCTGCCTAGTTGATTTTGAATGTCAGATAAACAGTGAATAACATTTTAGTATGTTTGTGTTCCATGACAACCTTAATAAGGTGGCACCCACCGATTAAATATCTTCTTGTTGTCTCATCCCTTTTTTAAACAGAAAGTAGGAAGAAGTAGGTAGAGAAGGAAGGAAGGAAGGACGGAAAGAAGGAAGGAAGGACGGAAAGAAGGAAGAAAGGAAGGAAAGAAGGAAGGAAGGAAGAAAAAGAGAAGGAAGGAAAGGAGGGAGGAAGGAAAGAAGGAAGTATCAGAACCCCAAATGGTTAGTTTCTCCCCAATTACCTATTGACACTCCATAGGACACTCCCTAACTATTCCCTACAATGTCTTCAAAAAAATCAAATCAGAACAAAGTCACACACAAACCAAACCTCTCCGGCTCCTATCACCCCAGACTGTCTTTTTTTGGGGGCTAATTGTGGATTATGTCACCCCCTCCAGCCTCACCCATGATCTTCCACATCGACCTCACTACTTGTCCTTCTTGCCAGTTGACCCCACCTCTGAGCTTCCCGCGGCCACTTTTTTCAGGCCTTATCTATGCTTACTGCACAGTTATTAAAGAATTCACTAATTAAGTTACAGGTGTCAATAAATTCTGTCATGATAACATTTCAAAGAAACATTTTATAAAATGCATCAGTGGTTCAGCACCCGGTAGGTGGTAATAGTGTTTTTTGAGGGATTTTTCTCACACATCCTATCTCAGGTCCAGCTAAAGCTGAATGCTCCCAGTCCCCAGCTCCTGTCTCCAGCCCTAACCAAACACCACTATAGAAAAGTCCAGAAACAGATAGTGGTTCACAGGGCATCTTAAAACTTTGATCAGATCATAACTTTCTGCTTAAAACCCTCCATTGCTCTCCTGTTACATTTAGAATAAAATAAAAAATGTACATAATAGCCTGTAAGTTCTGTAGGATTTTCCTCCACCCACACGGCTCTCTCTATTCTTCACTCCCTGTAATCCAGCTACATGGAACCCCTTTCGGTTCCTGGAAAATGCTGGCCCTTTCCCTGGCTCAGGATCTGCACTTGCTTTCCCTTCTGCCAGGAATGTTTCCCCTTGCCCAGCTCTTTGGACGAACAAATCCCTCCAATCCTTCAGGACTCTGTTATGGGATGCTAGAACATTCTATATTTTGAAACTTGTGCTCTTTACTGGATGGATGTCCCACCTCACTAAAAGCTCACATATAAAGTGGACCAGCTACACTAGCTCACTACCACATCACTCTTTTCATTTTCTCCTGTGGATGATCACAATCTAATATTCAGTTTGATTTCTTTACTCCTAGAGCAGGAGCTGCCAAACACTGGTCCACTGGTCAAATCTGGTCACCATCAGGTTTTGTAAATTAAGTTTTATTGGAACTCAGCCACGCCCATTCATTTACCGTTGTCTATGGTGGCTTTTGCACTACAGTGGCAGAGCTGAGTAGTTGTGACAGAGATTGCATAGCCTCACATGACCTAAAATGCTTGCTATCTGCCCCTTTCCAAAAAAAGTTTGACAACCCCTGCCTTAGACTGTAAGTTTCATGAAAGCAAGAGCTGCATCAAAAGTGTCCACCTATATTTTCAGGGTCCAAACAGTGACTGGCACAAACTCAGCAACCCTTCCATAAATGGTGGTTCCCCATTATGCTCCAGCCAACTGACCCCAGTGCCATCTCCTAGTTTGCCCTTTCCCTCATCAGAGCCTGGCTCGTGGCCAGTTGCCTGTGGACGGTAGATTCTTGTCATCTGCCATCCCCTCCTAGTCCTGCCTCCTTGCTCTGTCTCCAACTGGTGCTACTTATGCCCTGATGCTGAGAAGCAATGTGATCACACAAATAATCCCATAACACAAAAGCTTCCTCAGGTGTTTGTGGCCTATGAGACCATGTTTTGTAACCAATCATCTTGTGGCATGCCAATCCATTCTCTATAATCACAGAAAACAGGCCTATTTAAAATATCATTCTGCTTCTTGACAACACATTTATTCAGGTCTTTTTATGTTACAAAAATGATTCCTACACATAACATGAAATTCTGGAAATATAAACAAATAAAAGGAAAAAAATCACCAAGGGAATAATTTTTAGCATTTTGGTGTAGTTTCCTTCCATTTATTTTTCTATCTTTCTATGCTTTTTTTTTTTAAAGCCCACTTGTATAAAACAACAAAAATGGCTATGGACAATTTTCTCTCTTGCATTATAATAAGCATTTTTTATATTATACATCTTTGTAAATTATTATTTTTAGTAGCTGCACAATATTACATTGAGTAGATACATATTTATTAAATATTTCCCTATTTTTAGGAAATGTTTATAATATATCGAGACATTTATAATCAAAACTAATCATGAACACCTTTGTGCATGAAGGTTTTTTCTTACCTTTTGGATTACTTTCTCAAGTAAAATTTCCAGAAGCAGAATTACTGAATCAAAGGATTTTTTTTTTAGTTTAGATACAGATTTTCATTCTCGCTTTGTAAAGGCATGAAAGCCTCTGGATAAAGATCTCAAAGTAAATACACACATAATACTCTTTCCTGTGCTCCAAATCCATAAGATTGAGAGATAAGACATTTAAAAATATATATTTATATCTCCTGTCAAAATACAAGATGAAAATCTCAGCAGCTCGAAGTAGAGAGAAAAACTTACACAATAGGCAAAGAGTAAAGCCACAGGGACAAAAGGTGGGACTGGAGCCAGGCAAGCAGGGCTGGAGTTAAGTACCTTCTGTAATAGAAACCTGAACTGGGTTTCCCACCCATGAACAGTGGGTGATATAATTACATCCATGCATCTACAATTGTGGCAGAAATACACTACTTGCTCAAGGCTAGTGTCCCTAGCAGAGACCTCTTCTGGTTTGTAACATGTGAATTGTGGAGAATTGTCACTCCAGAAATGAGCTGAGCTGCAAACATATGACAAAGCTTGAGCCTATGAGATTGAAGCTAAGGCAGCTAAGAAACTACCTCACAGACAGGGGAAGTATGGGAGAAAATTCCCATGCAATATGAGCTTTCCTAGGAAAGTTAAAAAACATGCTTAGCCCAAGGAAATGTAGTCACAAAGGAGAGATTTACATCCTGAGGTGACAGAAATACAAGAAGAATCTGAAAAGAACTTGGAAATAAAGTTCCATCAAAAATCTTCAAGGAAATAAAAGGCGATAACATCAATACAATCAGAATAAGAGATTATGAAACTAAAACTGGTAGATAATAAAAAGAACATTAAGAAATTATCCACCCACAACTTAAAACAGAAAAACAAAACCATCCCTTAAATGAACTGTGCTTCACTACACTGACAAGAAGAGGGTGACCTTGAGCTAGCAATGGCAAATGACTCTAACACCATGAAATGAAAAGCACCATAAAGCCATCCAGAACTAAGGGGAAAATAAAATGAGAATCAAAGCGTCTTAGGTGGAGAAAATTCTTACCAAAAAGACAACCATAAAATACAAAATTCCAAATGCAATTAATATCTTAAAACAAGCATTTGGAAATATGAAAAAAACACCTTAAGTCAGAAATTCAAAATCGAAGAACAGGAATGGACAAAGAAATAGATAGATGATAGATAGATAGAAAGATAGATAGATAGATAGATAGATAGATAGAGGATAGACTGATTCATCAACCAATGATTGAACTCATGAAAGAAAAGACAAAACCATATTAGGAAGGAAGGCTAAATGATAAGTACCCAATAGAACAAGACTTAAATGAAAATTTGATAAAGAGTATTGCGGAGAGGCAGAAAAATAAACAAGAAAATAAAATGAAATAAAGAAAAAAGTAAAAAGACAAAGTGGTTGAAATGGAAAACAAAGCAAACTAAGGATATAGATCAATGGAATCCATGAAGAAGACATATGAAACAACAGAATTAAACTTATACTTAAACCTAAAATTGAAAATGGAGAGCTATGCCATGTTTGTATACTGCAAGACTCAATATTGTTAAGATGTCAGTTCTCCACAGATTGAACTATATAGACTTGTTTAGGAAAAACTCCTTGTTTCTCCTTTTTACTCTTATAACCATAATACTTTGGACACTAAATATGTGGGTTTATGCCCACACTGACCAATTCTCCAACACTAGCTGGGTGCCCTAAAATTCAATTCAGGGATGACACTATGTACCTGGAGTTTTTGTCAGATCCCCCCAGTTAAGAGCTCAGTCCCATAAGACTCCCCCCACTTCAGAGGCCAATTGCAAGTCCCAGGCTACCCCTGGTACTTCTGCCCAAACAGCTAGAAATCAGTGTTCCCATGAGTCCCCCCTCAGGTTAATAATCTGCTAGAACAGGTCACAGAACTCAGGAAAACACTTACCTTTACCAACTTATTACATAATAAAGGATATGATAATGGATACGGATGAACAGCCAGGTGAAGAGATACATAGTGTAACCTCTGGAAGTGTCCCAAGAACAGAAGCTTCTGTCCCCAGGCAGTTGGAGTTCTCCACCGGCACATTCATGTGTTCACCAACCCAGAAGCTCGCCAAACCCTGTACTTTTGAGATTTTTACGGAGGCCATACAATACGCATGATTGATCATTAAGTGACTCTCCTGCTCTTCTCCCCTTCCCAGAGGATGGGTACTGGGGCTGAAAGTTCCAAGATTCTAATGGTGGCTTTGTCTTTCTCTGGACTGGCCCGCATCCTGAAAGTCTACAGGCATCCTGAAGCTCTATGGAAGCCCACCAAGGGTTGCCTCATTTGCATAAAAGACACTCCAATCACCCAGGAAATTCCAAGGGATTTAGGGGCTCTGTGTCAGAAACCAGGAAGATACATATATAGATAGAGATTGAGATATATAGATATAGATATAGACATATAGGTATAGATATATCTAGATAGATAGATATACTTTTTTCTATTATTTCACAAGGCTCAGTATTGTTAAGATATCAGATCTCTCCAAATTGAACTATACACTCATTCCCAGTTAAAATCCCAACAAACTTTACTGTAGAAAGTTGGTTAGCTGTTTCTAAAACTTACGTGTAAATGCAAAGAACTTAGAAGAGCCAAAACAATTTTTGAAAGAAAAGAACAAAGTTAGAGGATTTATATACTTGATTTTAACACTCGTCATGAAATGGACAGTAATCAAAAAAGAGTAGTATTCAATGAGATATCTCCTCACGGCCTGTTAAAATGGCCATCATCAAAAGCCAAGAAATTACAAATGCTGGCATGGATGGAGAATAAGGGAACCCTTGTGCATTGTTGGTGGGATATTTTAGATGGGTGCAGCCACTATGAAAAACACTATGGAGGTTCCTCAGAAAAATTACAACTAGAACTACCATATGATCCAGCAATTCCACTTCTGGGAATATATCCAAAGTAAACAAAAACACTAACTTAAAAAGATATCTGCAGCCCCGTGTTCACTGTAGCATTATTTACAGTAGCCAAGATATAGAAACAACCCAACCAATGGATGAATGGATGAAGAAGTTGTGATATATATATAAAATTGATATATATATATATATATATATATATATATATATATATATACACACACACCAATTAGCCTATGGTAAATTGGTTTCATTATATATATATATGTATATATATATATATCTATATATATCTATCTATATATATATATAAAACGTATAAAATATATACAAAATATATTATATATATATAATGAAACCAATTTTACCATAGGTTAATTGATATAAACAACAGTCAGGTTTCTATGGCATCTCACCAATGTTGTAGCAAAATTATATACATATATATATATTTCAGCCATAAAAAACAAGGAAATCCTACCATTTACAACAACATGGATAGAGAAGGAGTTATGCTAAGTGAAATAAGTCAGACAGAGAAAGATAACTGATGGTCTCACTTATATATATGTGGAATCTTAAAAAACAAACAACAACAAAAACTCACCAAACTCACCAAAGAGATCAGATCTGTGGTCACCTGAGGCAGGGGTAAGAGAGGGGTAACTGGAGGAAGGTGGTGGAAAGGTACAAGCCCCAGTGATAAGATGGGTAAGTGTAGGGTTGTGCACGTAATGTACTTGATGACTGTCGTTAACACTGGCTATACGACATAGAAGAAATTTGTTAAAAGAGTAGATCCTAAAAGTTCTCATCAGGAGGAGAACTTTTTTCTTTTTATTGTATCTAAATAAGATGACTGATGTTAAATAAACCTATTGTGGTGATCATTTCACAATATACACAAATCAAACCATCATGCTGTATACCTTAAACTTAACACAGTGATGCATGTCAATTATTTCTCAATAAAACTGAAATTAAAAAAAAGAGAAAGAAAGTGTTATCACCCTAACAATTGACATATAGGTTAATGGAAAAGAGTAGAAAGTTATGAAACAGACCCACACATATAGTCAATTGATTTTTATACAGGTACCAAGGTAATTCAGCGGGGGAAAGAATAGTCTTTTCAACAAATGGTGCTAGAACAACTAAATATTCACGTGAAAAAAATGAACCTCAACTATTACTTTATATCATACATAAAATTTTATTTTAAATGAATCATAAACCTAAACATAATACTGTAAGCGCTAACTTAACATCATCGACAGGTTCTGTGACTTTAAGCGAAATGACGTATAATGAAACCAATGTTACCATAGACTAACTGATATAAGCAAAAGTTAAGTTTCTATGGCATCTCATCAATGTTGTAACAAAACAATGTTGAATGAAACCACTTTGAGGCCCTCTTGTATTTAAAGATATAAAATTTGTAGAAAAAATATAGCAGAAAATATTTGTAACTCTAGGGTAGGCAAAGATTTCTTAGATTGGGCACCAACAGCACAAAATATAAACTGGACTTTATCAATATTATAAACCTCTGCTTTTTCAAATATACCAATGAAAAAGGAATAGTCAAGTCAAGTAATGGGAGAAAATATTCACGATATGTACAGAGGACCAAGGATTTGTATCTAGAATATGTAAAGGACTCTTATAACTCAATAATAAGAAAACACTACTCAATTTTAAAAATTGGAGAGGAAGTTAGGATTGGGGAGGAAGAGTCTCAAGCAAGCTGATGTGGAGTCCTCAAGCCAGGGTCACACCACTCTTGATGAAATGAACTTGCCTACGTCCCTCCATCTTGCTCAGTCACTGGAGGGAGCTGCCCTGAGAAGCAGGGCGCAACACAATGGTGACCACGGATCTAGAGGGGCAGGAGCTGGGGCCCGCCAGACAATTTGGCTCATTGACAGTAGGAAATCTGGGTTGTACATTGTCATGGCCACCCATCCTCCTTCTCTTCTTCTGGCCTTCGCTCTCCCAAGGATCATTTTTCTCTAAGCCGTATTCCTCCTCTATAAAATCAGAGATATGATAATCAAACTTTAAACATTCTTCCATCTGACAAAGATGAGAAACTCCAGCTCTATGACCCAAGAGGCTCCCTTGAAACTTCACTGCAGAAAAATTTATTCTCACTGTCGCTAGGGCCCACTCCTTTCCTCGAGTCCCGCATCCCTTAGGATGGATGGTATGTACCTCTCTCAGGGAATTCTGCCCATTCCTATGCTATAATAAGATGCTAGAATGCAGAAAATCTCTCATGACACCATCAGCCAATTCTGTGAGTGTGTGTGTGTATGAGTGTGTGTGTGTGTGTGTGTGTGTGTGTATTCTCTCACAGTGCTGAGTTTTTACATGTTTTAAGCATCTTTTATTTTTTTCTTGGAAGACCTGGTGATTCTTATCACAGGCAGTCTTCTGAAGATTCCTCTGGCCTAGGTGAGCTGTTAATCTTTGAAGTTGCTATGGGAAACAGTGTTTTTAAAAAATAAATTATTGATGTAAAGGAAAGAGAGGCTGTGATGCCTGTCTCAAGGAAAAGCAAGTGAAGCATTGGAAGATATGAAAAAGTTAAAAACAAAAACAAAAAACTAAACATATCAAGTAACAAGAACAGCCTTTCCATCTTCACTCAAATTGTACTAATGGAAAGCTCTCAGAAAGTCTATGTGAGGATTGAGAGCCCTTATTTCTATAAACAAGGTCAATTAGTACTTGGCTGAATGAATGAATGAATGAATGAATGAATGAATGAATGAATGAATGAATGAATGAAGAATGGGAGACAGGGTAACCCTGAGACAGTGTTGGGTAACTGGTCATGCTTTACTACTCATGTGGGTTACAGAAATAACAGGGGTTTGTCAGCCCGTGATTAGTCACTGATCTCAGCTTTTCAGCAGCTTTGTTCCCTAAACCTTGAGAGATTTCATTATGAATCACTCATTTACTTCTCAGAATTCTATTTTCTGAGCTACAGGGGTTTGAAAGGTGGTGCCTACAAAAATATCACACTGTGAAGCAGCTCAGAGAAGCCAATGATAACATGTGATATAGGCCAGAGGCTTCCTGCCAAACAAATGTAACCACTATATTCAGTGGTTACAATAGAAAATAAGTATAAAGTAAGATCACATTAATTTTTAATGTCCACATTTGTATGGCTGGAATCACTGGGCTCATTGTTAGATCTCAGACTCTTGTAGTGGACACAGAGATGGTGAGTCCCTAGGTCCCCTTTCAGGGAAGGACCTGTGAGGCGGTTGGGAGTGCTGTCATCGCAGAACCTTCAGCTGTCAGCCCTTTCAGGCTACAGAGAGCAGCTTTACCTAAAGTCATATTCTTCCTGGGGCTGCTTGTACCCAATAATGGATGGAGGCAGGAGTATGAAGTCCCAATTCAGCTCAACGTGGAATAACTCTGATGCTTTTTGGGTCCACAGCTGCCTATAGGGTTGGTTAAGGCTACCGGGCTTACCTCTCAATCCATCCTCTTTCTCAGACCAATCCAGCTTCGTACTCCTCCTTACCACATGTGTCGATCTCAGGGGTACTTCCTAATAAATGTCCTAGACACTAAGCTGCATTTCAGAGTCTGCTTGCCAGAGGACCCGACATGCAACAACTCATCCCACGCCTTGCCACCTAGCATTGACAGATACAATAAAGGATGCCTGGCTGGATGTAGATTTCAAATAAACAACGGAAAACTTTTCAGTGTAAGTATGTCCCAAATATTGTTATGGCTTTATTCCCTATGCCTTGTATTGTGTTTGGCCTAAGTAAATGTTGGATAAATGAGAATGTTAGGATCCCATCTTTTTCTTTCTTTCTTTGTTTTCCTAAGCTGTTTAGTTCCCATTTTTTAAAAAAAATTACTTTCAGGTGTACAGAACAACATAGTGATTAGACATTTATATAAGTTACAAGGTGATCACCCCAATAAGTCTATTACCCATCTGACACTGTACGTAGTTATTAGAACATGACTGACTATTCCCTATGCTGTATTATGTATGTTAGGATCCTATTTTAAAATAGAGTACCCTGTTACGCAAGGAAGAAGGCAGACGTGAGTGATGGTCCCTTACTTTCCATCACACAAATGTTCCTCAAAATGTTCACAGATTAGCAACATCCCAATTACCTGAGGGGGGCTTATATATAAATGCAGATTCCTGGGCCTCACCAGGTTTACTGAACAAGGACCTCTAGAGCTGACCCGTAGAAATCTGCATTTGTAATAAGCTACCTGAGTGATTCTTCTGCTTCCGAAAGTTTGAGAACCTTCTATACTAAGAATGGTGGCCTTGGATCAGAAAGAGCAGTTTCATCCAAACTGAGAAGGCCTCCCTGTAGTTGCCAAAGAACTCTAATGAGCAGGGGACCAATCCTGTCCCTTTCCTGCTCATCTACTCTCTTTCCTTACCCTCTTGAGTCGCCCTTGGATGGGAAGATAGTTCTTGGATCAGGCCGATTCTCATAATCTCTAGGAGAAGAGTTATAAGAATACAAATCCACTAAATCAGAGACTTGAGAGTAATATGTTGATCGCAGCAGGGCCTCTGAAAAGCCAGAGTCGCTGGGAAAGGCATTAGGGAAGAGATGGCTTTAAATGATGGGCAATGTTTGCACGGGTGGACTGAAAAGGTTTGAGCATTCTAGAACGCTACAGGCTTAGAAGCAGGAGCAGCATGGCATGGGGAGATACCTACTGTTAGAAGGCTCCTGAAACTCAGTGACAGTGCTGCCCCTGGATTTGGTGTAGGTGTAGGGACACTTCTCCCAGCTCTCACACACTGTTTCAATTGTCTGCTGCCAGAGAGTCCTCTGGACATAAGCAGAGGAACCTTTCTATGGGGTTTAATCAGATCTCAAATGTATCAGCTCAAGGTACTGAATGATCATCTGTCAGCAGTTCACAGATGGGTGCCCTGATTGGCTGGACACTGAAATCCAAAAGCTCCCGCTTCTGTTTGATACCTTCAGCGAAGGCCTTTCTGCAACACCACTGTATTCCCCTCAGGATGAAGGCACATGGAATGGGTGAGGGCTTTTCCCTAGATGCCAAACAGTGCCATACGTTGTTCTTCCCCTCCTTTATTTTATCATTTAAGGAACAATAGGATTTGCAGGTAAGAGGAATCTAGATATCTGGGGTTTGCGAAAGGTACTTTGGGGCTTATGAGGAATATGTCACTTCCATAAAGTGGGAAGCTAGGGTTGTCACTCCTGGCACACACCCGGCGAGAACAGCAGGTACGTGTGGGGAAGAGTGAAAAATAAGATTGGATAATTGATAGCAATTTGCCAGCACAGAATGCTGAGAGCTACGGCTCATCTTCTCAGCCCACCTTTCTAGGCTAATTTTATTCTTGTCATTCAGGTCTTAGCTCACATGTCACTCCTTGTAGAGGCCATCTCTAAGCACCCATTCTAAAATCAATCCGTCCCCATCTGTCACTCTCCATCACTTTACACTAATTTATTGAGTTTCGAGTTCTTGTCATACATTTAAAATTATGTTGTTCATCTATCTATGTCCCTGTTTGTTACCTTTGTCCTCACTAGAATGTAAATTCTATGAGAGTTGGGTCTATATCAGTTTTGTTCATAGCTGGAATCCCTCACCTAGCATTATGCCTGGAATTTAGTAACACTCCATAAACAAGTTCTTGACTACATGAGTGAGCTTACATTCTTTTTCATTCAACATCATGAACATGTGTTAATCCATACCAGAAACATAAGCGTAAATGCTATGATGATAGAAACCTCAGTGCTACAGGGGCGTTCATAGCTTGCTCCAGTCCCCAGAATCCATGTGGATCATTTTATGAATCCCGAACTACATTTGAAAACCCACTGACAAGTTTAGTGGAGTAAAAGAGAAAAGTTGAGCATTTGCAGAGTTTTTATCAAGTTCTATCACAGGCTTTTTTGATTTGACATTTAGGAGCAAGTCAGCAAGTCAGTTTATATTAAACATAAATCCAAGAGGTGACAGGTAATAAATATTTATGAACTTTACATTTTAAAGCCTTTAGCATGAAAGAAACCTTTAGACAGACATACGTATCTCAGAAAAAAACAACAACAAAGCTTTCCTAATGTATAAAAATATTTTTAAAATTAAATAAAACTTGCCACAATCTGCTTGTCTAATGAACTATTTTGTTAAAATTTAGGTGGGGAAAAAAACAAAATTCAATTAATCACTAAAAACTCAGAATTCAATCAAGGATAAAAGAAGTGGAATATAGTATTTTTAAAGCTCCCACATGTCAATGAAGTCTACATACCACTTTCCAATATATAAGATTATAACATTTAAAATTTTAATTATCTGCATCTCTGGGTTTAATTCTTCTGTTTTGAATGTCACAAAAGTTCATTTCTCCAGATCTGCGAAGAGAAACATTTTTCTAAAAATAGGCAAATAGGACCTGTAAATCCATTACCCTTTTGAAGTCTATGTATCTATAATTATGCCCTGACTTTTAAAAGGAGGCAGCTAAATTACCTGTGCCTTTTAAAGAGATGTTCAGGAATTTCGTTAAGGCTGTCAAATTTTTAAGATAGTTAACTAGCTTAAAGTTGGTTATTTGGGTTTGTATAATTGATGTTGACCCTTTTGCCTTCATTCATTCATTTCCTTTGAATATTGTTTGAGTTACGGGTTTATGTCCATCACCAGATAATGTACCTTGGTTTCAGAGCTCTGTATTCCTAGCAGAATTGAGCACTATTCCTTGATTTAACAAATATTTTTAAGTGCCTGCTATGATCTAGATACTGCAGAAAATGCAGTAAAGACACCTGCCTTCTTGGAGCTTGCATTTTAGTGATGAAGACAGACCATGATTAAGATAAATAAGTAAAATATGGACTCTGCTAGATCACGATGAATGCTAAGGAAAAGGCTAAGCAGAAAGGGGTACATAGGAAATCTGTGTATGGGGGAGGGAAATTTTAGATGGCATGGCCAGAAAAGGCCTCAAGGAAAGATGTCACTTGAGGAAAGATGGGAAGGAAGTGGGCCATGGCAGGAAGATAGGAAGCACTCATATGTATTGACTAACTGAACAATGGTCAATTGGTTTCTCAGCTCTCACGGTGTTGTGGATGTCTCCTCCATTTAGGGGCTGATGTGTTTATATTGTAGACGCCTTGTCCATTCTCATAAGTCTTGAATGGTGTCCTTATTCACAGCCGACACATAGTCACCCCCCAGGCATCTGATGTGCATATCTACATCCTCCAGAATAAATGACTCAGCTGCTACCAGAAATTGACTAGAGAACCAGCTGGCTAGATAGGTAGGGTGTGGGGATTCCAGAAGGAGCGCCCCAAGATGTGCTTCAGTGGTATACAGAGCACTTTGAGCTAATGGCAATTTTAGCTTCAGCTCAAGAGAAACTTCTGTCCCATCCCCCTTAACTATCTACTGTGTTTCCCCGAAAATAGGATCTAGCCGGACAATCAGCTCTAATGTGTCTTTTGGAGCAAAAATTACTATAAGACCCGGTCTTATTTTACTATAACATAAGGCCGGGTCTTATATAATACAATTAATATAATATATAGTATCGGGTCTTATAGTAATTTTTGCTCCAAAAGACGTATTAGAGCTGATTGTCTAGCTAGGTCTTATTTTCGGGGAAACACAGTAGAAGAATTTTAATTAGAAGACTCGCCCAGAAGAGAATAGACCTATCTATTGGGCAGGGCAAACTTCTATTTACTAAAGGTCTGCTCTTCGTATCATCCTGCAATGAATTTTTGAAGCCTCCAAAGGGGAATTCCTCTCCTTCCCCACAAGGGGTTAATGCAGTAGTAGCTTACATTAGTGAAAGGTAAGCAAACAACCTGCATTTATTGGAATAGTGCCATACAAAAGTAAAGAAGATGAAAGGGAAGGAATCAAAGAATTCCAAAAAGAAAGCAAAAGACAGAGGTCTTGCTTTGGCGGAGTTAAAGTTTTACACACAGAAATAACAATAAAACTCTGCACTGTAAACCAGTTTCCTATCTCTGGCATATACATCTGTGGACTTCTCTCCAGTCTTATATATTGGTCATACCCAAATGGCATTGCCATTCTTGGGACTGTGACAAGGAACTTACGGTGTCTTTGCACATGCTGTGCATTCCTGACCTTTAACCTCCTGATCATTCTTCCAAGACTCAACTCAGAGTTTCACCTTCTCTGCCAAACCCATTGAACTGTAACACTCAAGACTGCTGCATATCACGGTAGGTAAATTATACCTCAAGAAGTGAAAGTAAAAGAAAAAAATGTCACTTCCTCTGAGAAGCCTTCCTAGCACAACCCCCCCACCCCACCGCCCCGTCCCTGCCCCCCACCTCAGCAGGGCACTCCAGAGTCTGGGGGTGAGCTTCCTAGTGAGCCAAGGGGCCAAAGGGAGGGATGTTAGTGCATCCGAAGCTTGACAGATAGACTGAAAAATACAACAGAAAGGATTGGTGTTATGATGGGACCAGCCTAAGGTGCCACGGGAGCCCAAAGAAAGGGTCCCCAGCTCTCCCTGGGAGATGAGTCAGTGAAGGCTTTCCAGAAGTAGAGACAGGTGTATCAAGTCCTATTATTCTGGCCTCTTCTGTGTTTTCCCCTCAATCTCATCATCACACTGACGTTTTGTTTCTGACCCCAACGCCTCTGGCTGATGGCCTGGACTAACACACAGGACGTTGGCTTCCTTACCCCGGTGGGTGTCCTGGATCCTCCATGACTCTAAAAGTACTTGAGCCTGTTTCTCCAAGAGTAGGCAAATAAGAACAGCAATGGTGATAATAGTAAGAACAATGGTGATAATAGCAAATAAGAACAGCAACGATGATAACAAATGTTCTAGGCCTTATTTCATTCATTCAGAATAAAAGCAAAAGCCCTTATAAAGGCCTTGAAGACTCTACACCACGCGGCCCCCATCAGTTCTCTGACCTCTCCCATTACTCCCTTCCTTACTTGGCTCCCGCCAGACCTTTTGGCTGTTCTCACAGGAGGCACATTTATACCTCAGGGCCTTTGCACTGGCTCCTGACTCTGTCCAGAGTATCCTTCCTCAGATATCTGCAAGGCTCACTCGCTCACCCTCACGTCTTTGCACTCACCACGCTATTTAAAATGCAGACCCTGCCCCTAGCACTTCCGAGCCCCCTTACCTTGCTCTATTTTTACCTAAAGCACATATTACGTTCTATCCTTATCCATAATTTACTTGTTTATTGTCTCTTTACTAGATTGTAAGCTTCAAGAAAGGAAGGATATTTACCTTTTTTTATTCACTGAACAGCCGGTATCAGTGTCTAGCACATTGTGGGAGCTCAATAAATACTTATTAATGGGAATATATTGGCATTAGCCGCTCTAGGGAAAGTATATCCGAGGCCCCACAAGTTAGAAAGCACAGAACTACTTCTCTTTCTTTTAATTATTAAGCTGCACAAGTGTAAAAAAAACTCTTTTATTTTACCCTTCAGTCAACAAAGCAATAAAGGTCCTTGAACTTGCTTAATGAGTCCATGAGAATGATGGCTAATGGATGTGAGGCCTGCCAGTTAGCTGCTAGGATCACCTGAGCAGCTTCTCGGAAGTGGAACAGGCCTCTCTCTTGCTCCCTGCATATCTGCCCACCTGTCTGCGCAAGCCCAGAGGGGTGTCTAAGGTGGAAGGAGAGCTGAGACGGCTTCTGCCCCAGGGCCTTAGGCAGTTCCTGGCTGTTCTCCTTGCCTACCGCAAATAAGACCTAGCTGGACAATCTGCTCTAATGCGTCTTTTGGAGCAAAAATTAATATAAGACCCAGTATTATATTATATTATATTATATTATATTATATTATATTATATTATATTATATTATATTATATTATAATAGTATGATGATAACAAATAGTCTAGTCCTTATTTCATTCATTCAGCGTAAAAGCAAAAGCCCTTATAAAGACCTCAAAAGCCCTACACCACGTGGCCCCTTTGGAAGCCTCAGACCCCAACCCCCTTCTCCTTAGCTCAGGGTGATATATAAACCTAAATTATCTGACTGCCAGAGAATCTCATATTTTTATGGGGCTCCCGTAAGTACAAAATTTGTTTTTCTCCTGTTAATCTGTCTTATGTCAATTTAGTTATTAGACAAGCCAAAGAACCTAGAAGGGAAGAAGGGAAGAGTTTTCTACCCCTATACATACAAATGAACTTTCGGAACATAAGGCTGTTTGTACGCTGGAGACGGCCTATCCCTAAAGCCTCTAGCTCGTGACAAAGTGGGTTCACCGCCTTAGGAGACTGGGGTTCTAGTCCCAACTCTGCCACTCATTTCATCCATAGAGATTCAGGTAACTCATTAATAAAATGGACATAACACTTTTCATATCTTCCTTGCCAGAAATTAGGAGAATGGAACAGGTTGTCTCTGGCAATTCCAACCAGGATGTAAAATTAAAGCCGAGCTCTAAGAGGTTCATTTCCGGCTGCATTGAATGTTTTCTGAAAAGTTTTGAGAGTGGGAATGGTTTCACACTGACTTAAAAGGATCTTCCCTCCCAGAGGAGTTTATTAGTTCAAGGATCACAGCAGAGAGGAGAATGGGGAGTGAGGTGGGAAGGGGCGGTTGGCTGTGTAGCTGGTCCTAAGATTCACAAAGGGACAACGGGTGACCAATTTATTTCTTGCTGCAATGTTTCCTTCTTCTGGAATCAGGAGCCTTATTGCATCTCAATAGTTTCAAAGTAGCCATTTGCCTTGTTCCAAAGAGCGGTTATTTGCCACCTGCAGGTTTTCATTAGCATCAACTATACAGACGGCTTTTTGTTCCACAAAAAAACCTCTCTGTAGGGTTGCTTTAAGGCCATCAGACATTCTGCTTAAAAAGGGCGGAATTAATTGACTGCAGAAAATAAGCTGACATTCCGCTCCAAGTTCTGTGGAAGGGAAATAATCTTGAATGGGTTGGTAACTGGTTCATTTACACAATTTTGTTATTTTAAAGGATACAGTGAGCTTTTAAAGTCCAGGAGCCTCAGTTTGGTATAAATTGCTCTGGGTGAGATGTTAAACATCAACACAAATGCACCTGTCCTCCATCCTGGTTGGGGTTATTACAAACATTCAAACTGCTGGTGATGGTTCCTTAAAAAGACATTAAACTATGAAATGCCAAAACATAACAAAAAATTATTAAATGTCGAGTTTTATTTTCATATTTCTATTTTCATTTTGCTAATTACCTCTTAACAGAAACTTTTTGTGATTGGCCTTCATCAACCAATTGGCGATGGGGCGAAAGAGAATTTTTCTGTAAACCATCCTTGTACAAGTCCAGTCAGCAACGAGCCTTGGCAAAGTCCTGAAGGTGGGAGACGCAGTGACGTGGGGGCCTGGGGTTAAAAACCCGGGCAAATAGAGCAGTGGTCATGGAACTCAGAAGGCACAGGTTCAAGTCCCTTCTGGGTAAGATAAGATGATCAAGGGATCTACTGTTCAAGCCAGAGCATTTGAGAATAAAAAGGGGTGCTAATTGGATGGGGTACCAAGACAAATTGGGACAAACTTAGGAAAATCAAGATGCTTGGTGACCACACCACTTGGCTCCTTAGCAGCTTTGTGACTGTCACTTGACCTTTCTGAGCCTATTTGTCAGCTTCACAATGAAGAAAACAAATACCCTGCAGGATTTTTATACTTATTAGTGTCAGGGAGAAAAGAGTTTTCCTCAACCCTTCCAGGTTCTTCTGGTCAGTCTAATAATTAAACTGACATGAGACAGATTAACAGAAGAAAATAAAATTTAATTATGTATATACGGGGCCCCATAAAAATGAGACCCACAGGCAGTCAGGCAATTAAAGCTGATATGTCCTGGTTAGCTTCAGTTGAGGCTTCATATGCTGTTCTTTGCCATTCCAGTAGGGGTAGAGGTCTGGGACTTCAAAGCGGAGGAAGACAATTTAAAGGATGATGGAAGAACAAATGTTTGGTAAATAAATGTTTACCATGCCCGTGCAGAGACAATGGGACACAGAGTGGACTTTGAACAAGCAGGCCTTTGAACAAACATTCCCAAGTCTACTACATCTATTTCATATTCTTCACAGTTACCTTTAGCGATAACTCTCTTTCTGGACCAAGCCCTCTGCCAAAATTCTTTTAGGCAGTGAAGGGGGAGGTAAAAACTTCCTGAGTCTTTTGAGGCTCAGTTGTCTTCAGCTCAAAATAATCGGCATGCCAAAGTGGAACCTTCTGGGAAGACTCCTTTTGAACCCCTTCATTAGTCTTGGAGATACACATAAATACACTTTATCACTTGGGAAACATGATATAAATGTAAGGTACTATCATAGTTGATAAAGCAAAACCAAGTTTACTGCTTGCTACTGAAAGACTGAATATACGAATGGACAATGGCCAGCACATGTATAAACATAGAACTTTGACCCACAACCTACAGCAACCTGTCTAGGATATCAACCCTTATCTATTATAAATAGCCTAAGCTGTCAGCCTGCTATTAGTCAGACTTGCAAGAAGCCAGTTTGCTATCTCTAGTGACAATCCAGGAGCTAAACAATAACCCCTGCAACAATCATCCCCAAATGGCCAGGACTTGATTAATAACTGACAGCTTCCTTAATTTTTATCCCCACTTCCAATTTAGGACCAATTAGAGAAAACCAAATATGCATCCCTAACCAATCACATAGGATGCTCTGCTTCTAGTTAGCCAGGCTGCAGCTTTCTCATAGCAACAGCCTTCAATTAGAGCACCTGAAGCCTTTCTTTTCTTCCCACTCCTCTGCCTGCATTTGAGTCTCTGCCAAAACACAAGTGACAGTAGCTGACTCCATAACTATAGCAAGCTCTGAATAGGCTTTGCTTTTCTCATTTGGTTGGTCTTCATTTATTTCCACATCTAATCATTATATACAGGACCTTCAGTCACAGAATATTGAATGGGATTGCCAATAAAGCTTTAAAGTTGAGGAAAATAGGTGCTAAGTACACCCATAGGACTACGAGGAACACAACAGGTCCTGCTACCATTATGTCATCAATTCCTACAGCCTAAATCAGAGTACAAATTATTCCTAGAATAGTATAATTACCATAGAGGAGGGGTGCTGAGGCTTCTTAATCAAGGATATTTGCATTTCTTGTGATGCAATTGACTCCACAAAAATCAAAAGAGCTTGAGCCTTCTCACTGATACCCTGGGTAGGCAGCTGCCTGCTGAGGAGAGGACCCCAGCCCAGGAGGGGCTGAGGGTGATGATCAGAAAAGGTTATGCTGTAAGAGGTTATCTTACCTCAGGTGCATGCTCATTCACAATAAAAACTACATTTCCCATCCTCCCTTGCACCTAGATGAGCTAAGTTCTGGTGAATGAGATGGGTAGTACCTGTGCAGTACAGAGATCCGGCAAGGCTTCTTTCCCTACAGAGGTTTTTGTTTTCCCTCTTTATTCCCTCCTCTGCCTTCTCCATTCCTAATGAATGCAGAAGTAGAGTGGGAAGGAGTGAGAGTAGACTGTGTCCCCTCCCCCAGTGCAGGCCCTTTGGTCATAGGGGAGGAGGGGCAGAGCATTGATTTGGATGCGAAATTGAAGCTTCTCATTGGACTGCACTAGGCTAGACTTTTTTTTATTAGTTTCATGTGTACAAAACACTGTAATAGTTAGACATTTATCATTTATACCCCTCAGAAAGTGATAACTCCCTCCCCCAATCTACTATCCCTCTGACATCACATATAGCTGTTACATTTCCACTGTCTCTATTCCTTACGCTGTACTCCACTTCTTCTTCTTCTTCTTCTTCTTCTTCTTCTTCTTCTTCTTCTTCTTCTCCTCCTCCTCCTCCTCCTCCTCCTCCTCCTCCTCCTCCTCCTTCTTCTTCTTCTTTCTCGCTCTCTCTCTCTCTCTCTTTCTCTCTCTACACACACACACACACACACACACGCACACACATAATTATAGTTGACATTATTATTCAGCTTCAGCAACTGAAATGCCCATCAGTAGACAACTGGATTAAGAAACTGTGGTATCTTTATACAATGGAGTACTATGCAGCCATAAGGAAGAATGTAATCTTACCATTTGCAACAACATGGATGGACCTAGAGAACATTATGTTAAGTGAAATAAGTCAGACAGAGAAAGACAAATGCCATATGATCTCACTTATATGTGGAATCTAAAAACAGAATAAATGAACGAACTAATGAGAAACAGTCTCAGAGATGTAGAGGAAAAACTGAGGGTTGCTCGATGGGAGGCGGGGTGGGGATAAGGGGGAAGGTGAGGGGATTAGAAAGCACAATTGATAACCACAAGATTGCCACGAGGATACGAAAGTCAATTTGGGGAATATAATCAATAGGCTAGATTTTTAAAGACCTGAGTGTGACGAGGAAGCTTTGGGAGCTTTCAAAATATCATTAGGGAAAAGAAAATAGGTGTTCCATGGATTTTAGTGGCATGACACTGAGCGATTTAGTACATCCAGATTTTCACATGCTCCATTTTCTTAAAATGGGGGTACACTTGTACGTTGTGCAAAATATTTATAGATTGGGGTTGGGGGAACCCAGAATTATGGTAAACATCTACCAAAAAGGGCACCAGTAACCAAAATACATCATTTAAAACTTCAGTATCTATAACATCCAGGATCCTATCCTAAAGACTCCTGGCTTCTTCTTACTGTTGGATACACAGAGTAAAGTGGTCAATAAATGACTGATGGATCAATGAGTAAATGATTTTTAAATGAAAATTATTTTCCTTTATTTTTTTATCAAGCAGGCAGTTTCTATCCTCAAACTTTTTCCTACATTTAAAAAATTTAAAATATAATTTCTGTACATATATCCAGCAAAATGGAAGTTTGTAAATGGAATTATAGCCTTCTAAGCATTAATAAAGAAACTAATTTGTTTTACATAATTTGGAACTTTTTGTGTAAAAATGGCGTACCTAAGCAATCGCCCAATTTGTGATAGATGCTGACACCTACTGGCCACATTTGATATTAAATGCTTGCTATGTTTTCACTAAGAAAAAAGAAATGTTCGTAGGTCTTGGAGGGAAAAGCTTGGAGGAGGAAGCAGGGGAAATCCTGGCTCCAGGGCGTGGGAGTGGAACCACTGGGAAATGGAAACCCCAAAGTAAAAAAGAACTAAGAAAAAGAATCATGGGGTTGCTACCGAAATGTCATCAGTTAGTTGATTTCATAACTTCTGACTTGCCCAAATGCGCCCTTCCTCGCCTTGATTTTTTCACTTGGTGGTCTAAGAAATTTCACTCCAGGTGCAGTTCCATTTTCAAAGTAGACTTTGGAAAAGAACCACCTTCCAAGCCACTAAACAGAAGTGCCCTTGCATCCTTTTCTGGGCAATCTGTGGCACTTGATCATCTACATTATTACTACTGACGTGGTTTAGATGCTCATTCTATGCTGCTGCACTGAGTGCTTTATAAGTGGAAAGACCCTGGAGTCTGGCTGCCTTGGTTCCAATACTGGCTCTGCCACTTACGAGTTAAGTGACTTTGCTCAAATACTTAATCTCTTTTTCCTCGTCTCTAAAATGCAGACAACAATAATGCCTACCACATAGAGTTCTTGTGGGGTTTTAAAGAGTTTACATATGTAAAGTACTCAAAAAAAATACCTGGTACATCCTAAATACTACACATATGTTAGTTATTATTACCTTACTTTATCTTTACAGTAATGCTTTGAAATAAATACTGTTATTTTTTAAAATTAGGAAAGTGTCTGAGGCTTAGTGTATGAAGTGTAGATGCTTTCAGCTTCAAATAGAAAATCTGACTAACAGTGGCTTAAAATTTGTTCTCTCTCTCTGTCTCTCTCTCTCTCTGTCTCTCTCTCATAACAAGCAGTCCAGAGATAAGTAACTGCAGCTCATGGCGCAATGATGCCAGGGCAATGTCTTGGAAAGTATTTAGATCTTTCCCTCAAGGCCACAAAATGATTGCCCCAGTTGCAGGCATCATGTCTGTCACGAGCGAATGCTAGGCTCACAGTCCGTGCTGCATTTTTTTCCTGCAAGTGAGGGATACTAACCCCTGAGAGACTCTCAGACCCTCAGGATATACCTGGCACTGACTGAGGCCTCCACGGTAGCCGTGGCACAAGCAAAGAACAGAGCACGCAAGATCTTAAATGCCCTTCAATATGCTCCTTACTCAAACATCAACCATCAACACACCCAACAGTAAAGCACACAGAGTAAAACCATAATTGGGTAAAACAGAGTAACGAACCAGTCCCAAAGTCAATCAGAGTCCTGGGGGAGCGAGGAAGAGTGGCTGGTCCTGGAGACTGGTCTGGCCAAGGTTCTGTCCGAGTGGAGCAGAGCAGAGTGGAAAGTTCGCGAAGCAGAGTGGCAGCGGGGTTACCTCTCAGTCAAGACCAGTTCTCTGAGCTGTAAAATTCCTCAGTTCTTATGCAGTTCTGAGTGCCTTCCTGACATCACCTTATCGGAGCAGCCAGCAGGGGACCCTGACGTCCTCATGTTTTCAGTAACAGACCTTTGGGGGGGAGCTGGTTACACCCAATTACCGGGGGCAATCCCGGGCAGCAACCTGGGCATTGTCTGCTAAATTCTTTGCGCATGTCCAAAATGGAGTTACTCTTGCTCAGTCAATATGGAGTCACTTTTGCTCACACAAAACTCATTCTAACAGCTTCCAGAAGTGTGCTACACAATGTCTGTTCAGCACAAACAGTGGGGAGAAGGAAGGAAGCTGATGCCACTGGCTTCCTCTGCCCTTTTACCACAAAGCAAAAACATTCCCAGAAACAATCCCCTTAATTTTACTTTTGTCTCATTGGCCAAAACTACGTCCCTTGGCCACTCCTGGCCGGAAAGGAGCATGGAAAAAGGGGTATTTAACTTTTCTATTCTCTATAGTAGGAGGCAGCAAGGGAGAAGGGTGTTGGGAATGTGGACAAAAAAGGGGTTCTGTAATAAAACGGACAAGTCTAATGACAGAAAATAACCTCACAGGGTAACCTGATCATAAATTCCTACCTGGGCACGTCATGGTGGGTAGTTGCATCCCAGGCATATAACTTTATTAATAAAAGGTTCATCTTTGCCTTAAGCCAACCCTGTCCATTGTTCTTGTGTATCTTGGTTAACACACCTTTGCAATGCCAGAGTGGTCCTCTTTTTCAGACCCTCAAGGGAACATTATAAACTTGTTCACTACCCTGTAATCCAATCCCCACTTTGCTTTCCCCCACCTTCACTAATCTTCTTTCAGTACGCTCCTTAATTTTAAATGCATAAAAGAAACTGCAAAACTGTCATTCTCCAGAGCTTTTGAGATCCTGCTTCCCGGCAATTGTTGCCAGTTTGGCTCAAATAACTTTTTATAAAAATTCTCTATAGGTTTGGACATTTCTTATGTCACCAGGAATGACTATTGGACCAGCCAACAACCTGTATCTGCCACATCTTGGAGAGGATAAACCACTTGAAAAGGTCACATCCCTACTAGATAGTCGTGGTGCCCACATTCAAATGCAGATAGCCTAGCGTTTGGTGTCTTAAATACCTAATGTTATATTAATACTGTGCTGGATAGTCTCCATTTGCTCCTCTGGATCCACTCTTCCCAATCCTGATGTGGGCCCTGGAATTCTTTCTCTAAGAACTGCAATAGATGGGCCTGCATGCCATTTGGTTCAGACAATGGTCCTGGAGGATGGGAGGAGACAGTGGTCAGGGTATTTGCTCCCCGAGCTCGCCTTTTGCCAGGCTCTGGTTTGGCAGATGGTACACTCCTCTGATGGCCACAGCCTGCCAAGCAGCCCCTCTCCTACCGTGTTGCCCCGAAAATAAGACCTAGCCAGACAATCAGCTCTAATGTATCTTTTGGAGCAAAAATTAATATAAGACCCAGTCTTATTTTACTATAAGACTGAGTCTTTAATATAATATAATATAATACAATATAGTACTGGGTCTGATATTAATTTTTGCTCCAAAAGACACATTAGAGCTGATTGTCCCACTAGATCTTCTTTTCGGGAAGCAGGGTACTAGTATCCACTAACATCATTCCTCACTAACATCATTCCTTCCCTTACCCCTTCAGGCCCAGGGCTAACAATGGCTTTCTACTACCTAAAGTCTCTTGTTGATTCTCTTAACCTTGACATGACAGATTAATATACTATCTGTTTTTGGCTAGAACTCTTACAAACAGCTTACATTGATATAGTGCCCTATACTTTCCTTTTATGTATACTCTCTTAAAAGGTCTTATTCTATTGAGATTTCAACCTACAGTCTTGCCCCATGCATCTTTCTGATACCCCAGGTTCTCATAATGACATCCTCCATTAGCATACGCACAGCAAATTTGCTATAGAATTGGGAATTCTTGGTTCCATAAGGCATACGGGAGAAAACTATAGTGACATAGCTTCCTTCACTAGTCTCGTTGGACACAGTTTAGTTTATAGTTTGATTTTCATGGTTGCAATGCGGAGCTCTCCACGGTGGTCCTGCTTAATCTGAGTCTCAGTTTTTGTCAAGTCTTTCTAACAAGAAGTCCAGCTTCTTTGTCCTCTTCCCTTGCATCCTTTGCTCCTAAGAAGCTTGCCCCAGTGTAATTCTGATAAGCCTCTTTCTTCCTCTGTCTGGATTAAATTCCTCTAGCATCTCTCATTCTTAGCTATTTCACTTCTTTCTTCTTTTCTCCTTCCTCCAGTCATGCTTCTCCTTTCCCTGTTTCCCTGGCTTGCATCGGGAACACAGCACCACTACAAATCTACTTTCCCAGGTCTAGTATCCCATTACTTGTCGCTCATTTGCAGACCATCGTGGCATCAAAAAGAGCAAGTAGACTACTTTATTTTATGAGTATTAAAGCAGGTCTTACATAGAGTAAATGTTATTAAACTTCTGAAATAGCATCACATGGATAGGAGCCTGTTTTGGTCGTTCATAAAACCCATTTGTTTTTATTGTGGTAAAATATACATAACATAAAATTTACCATTTTAAGTGTACAGTTCTGTGTCATTCAGTACATTCACACTGTAGTACTGCCCTCAGCACCATTCATCTCCAGAACTCTTTCATCTTCCCTAACTGAAAGTCTGTACTCATTAAACACTAACTCCTCATTCCTTCCTCCCCGCAGCCCCTGGCAACCACCATTCTGTTTTTGGTCTTCATGATTTTGACTGAGAGTAGACTTACTTTGTGCTGTTCAGGAGAACAAGCTCAAGATTGCTGCATTTGAGTGGCAAATGTTACACAAAGACCTGTGATTGTGGGTGGACCCATGGTTGGTGGGCAGTGTGCTGCCTCTCTGTGGCAATGCTCAGGTTGAGCCTGAATGACCATCTACAAGGATGCCAAAGCAGGGTGAAGGGAAGACACCTGCCCAACCACCCTCAACGCCCAGCCCCACCCCTGCAAGCACCCTTCTGACTCTCGAATTCATGAAAAGCAAACTTGGACTGAGGAATATGAAATGTGTTAGAAAACACATTGTTGGTTAAGTTATTATTGTCAGTATGTCCACACATGAGTTACTAATAGTTAATGTCAGATTCATGCATAGTAATATTGACAAAATCTAGCCTTTTGATTAAGGCAAGTGTCCCAAAAAAGCAGGAATGATCAGTATAAAAGTGATGAGGGTGGGCTATGTTGCCCAAAGCCAAAGTTACAACTAGGAAGCCTGTAGGCCAGATGCCAAAGAGAGTTGTTTTGCTTGGCCTGCACAATGTATTTTAAAATATGATTAGTCGGCAGATTATTAAATCTGACTTCTGGTTCTCCTAGAGAAGTCTGGCAACACTGAGCCTGGAATCCTGCCTGGCCGCAAAATAAGGTTACTCACTCCTCATTCTCCTATAGTCTGGCCCAGACTATTCATGTTTGCAGCCCCTGCTCTTTGGGATTTTAGGACTATCCTTAAGAATACATCTAACAAAAATGTCAAAAAAAAATGATGAATTATTGCTTTAAATATAATTTTTAAATGAATATTGGAAATATTTGAAAATTAACAGATTCCACTGGTGTTATGAAAGGTTAAACTTAATCAAATAAATTTGGAAAGTTGGTAAAATAAATAAATACCTGAGGGGAACAGGTCAGTCAACACATATTCATTGGGCACGTGTTATACTTCCCCAAGCCAATCCCCGCTCTGCCTTCCACCATACTTATCACTGTTTAACACACATATGATATGCTTCAGTTATTTATTATATTTATTTATATATGTTATATATGATTATCCATTATAGCTTTATATTTTTAAATATAATTGTTCATGATAACTTGTTTTCTGTTTCTATTCTACTAGAAAAATATAAGCCTGCCAGGGATAGAAATTTTCCATCTGTTTTATTTACATTCATAGAACTCTTGTTTATATCTGTTAGTGTACGATAAAGTTGGTTTCGTTACATGTTGTTTTGCTTAAAGTCCCAGTTTCCAAGAACCTATCAACAACATTAAGTGAGGATCTACAGTATTTGGCTTTTTCAGACTCTCTGTCAATGGAGAAGAGCGCTAGGAAACACTACTGAGTAAGTAATCAACAGTGTGTGGATACCATAGGTGAGCACATGATCCAGACAAGTCAATTAGCATATTCCATCCTCCCAGTCACAGAATCGGTACATAGATAAATGGATACATAATTTTACATGGCTCCTTGAAAGTCATAAATACTGTGGCCATCTTGCCACCATTGGCAACAAGTCTGCCTGAGCATTGTGTTAACACAAAGGAAGCAGCAATGAGAGGCAAAGAGAAGTGTATTCCCGGTGACCTCACTTGAGTGCCTTGTTACTGACCTGCCTAAGTCAGCTATACTTCTTTGACCCGTCAGTAATGTGAACCAATAAAACTCCAGGCTCAATGTAGTTAGACTATTCTTTTAGTAACCTCTAATGAACTGTGCCCTTCCAGTGTTCATACCTTTTGTAGTCTCTCTCCTTGAATCTGGACTGGACCTCTGCCTAACTTTAACCAATAAACTATAGTGAAAATCACATTGTGCAAGTTCTAGGTCTAAGCCTTAAGATTTCAGCTATTGCATTCTTGGAAACCAACTCCTGTATAAGAAATCCAACAACCCTGAGGCTACTGTGCTGTGAGAAAAACCAAGCTAACCATGAGAAAGAGCCATAGGGAGGTGAACCAAGAAACCCAGCTGTATTATTCAGGGTTCTTTGGAGAAACAGAACCAATGGGATATATAGAACTAGAAAGAAAGAGATTTATTGTAAGGGATTGGCTTATATAATTGTGGGAGCTGAGAAATCCTATGATCTGTCATCTAGAAGCTGGAAGCCCAGGACAGCTGGTGGTCTAGTTCCAGTTCAAACCTGAAGGCTTGAGAACTAGGGGAGCCAATGGTATAAGTCCCAGACTGAGTCTGAAAGCCCAAGAACTTGGAGTGCCGATAAGCAAGAGCGGGAGAAGATGCATGTCCCAGCTCAAGCAGAGAGAGCCAATTAGCCCTTCCTTTGCCTTTTTGTTCTATTCAGATTCTCAATGGATTGGGTGATGCCCACCCACGTTGGTGAAGTGTTCTTTATTTTACTCAGTGTACTGGTTCAAATGCTAATCTCTTCCAGAAACACCGTCACAGACACACCCAGAAACAAGGTTTTACCAGTTACCTAGGCATCACTTAGCCCAGTCCGGCTGACAGAGAAAATTAGTCATCACTTCAAATGACAGCAAGATCTGAGGCTCCATTCTGAAAGCCAGCACAAACTTGCCAGCCATGAGAGTGAGCCACCTTGGAACTGGAGCTCCAGTCCCAGTTGCTGGGTTTCTCCCAGTGGGCCCTGTCTACATTGCAGATAAATAAAATAATTGTTGTTTTAAGCCACTTTCTATGGAGTCATGCATTACACAACCACATAAGCGAATATATCAGCCATGTAATTTAAATAAATTATAATATCTATCTGCAATTTAGTTTCTTCAACTACACAATGACTGCAATTGACATTCAGTGTATATTTAATTCTCTTCCACTCATTGGGTTATTTTTAGGGATAAATGAAATAATGTATGTAAAACTACCTAATAATGCTAAGGATTCATGCTAACTCCCAGTGACTACTCCTTTCCCACCTGCCTTGCTGAAATCCAGTAATACTACCTCCAGCTTCGTCTTGATCTTCCAGCTTTGTAAATTATCTGGAAAAACTATAAGATTAACTCTTGCTGAAACACAGTGACCACTGCTCTCCCAAGTGGTTAAAAGATTCATTAAATAGACCTTCTAGAACTTTGCAATGGATAAAGAAAGGCATAGAAAGCCAATTAAAACTTCATTTTGTTCATTCCTGCATTTGTTTCTTGTTTATTCCTGTTCTCTCCCTTCTTCTCTCCCACCTCCTCCTCTACATGCTATCCCCAGACTAGATAAAGTTTCTCTGGCCTTGGCTAGTGAGTTGATTGGTTCTACTTGATTCTGAGAGGGGAATATTTCACCTTGCTTCTCCTCTGGGCTGCTTGGACATGAAGGAAGGGAAGAACAGAAATCCCAGATAGCTTTGTACTTCTAACAGCAACGGGAACCTAATCTGTCTCTCTCCAGTAGAGCCCAGGATGGGCAAACAGCAGGAACTCTAAATAGGTTTGAAGCTCTAAAATAGGGGAGGTAGGGAACTGGAGACAAGATCTCAGACTAGGAATGGCTGTGGGGGTCTGGGCAAATGGGCCCAAGTGATCTTCCCCGGAGTCGCCTGCACCCAGCAAAGTACGGGGACAGTCGATGATTCCTCTGCATGCAACCCAGGCACAGTGAAGGGCAGCAACCACCCCATGGGTTTCGTGTGCGCCCGGCATGATGTGGAACACAAGGAGCCCCATGCCCTGGAGAAAGCACCCCGTGAGCCGAGAGGGCCCCAGACCCCAGGAGGGACGACTCTGCTGTCACACGTGTGGATTAACAACGAAAGACCAGGTGACAATGAGGACTTCCTAGCAGATGCCAGCAAACAAACCGGGCATTCTCCATGCCCCTCCCTGCCACAGAACTGTGATGCAATGCTGGGGAAGTGGAGAATGACTAATTGGCTAAGATTAAATGGCTACCACTCAAATCATAACGCGGGCTCAGAACAGAAAAAAGGTCATTTATAGCAAACGAAGTGCTCACATTTTGCATACCTGAGATTGTGCATGAAACATATTTCTGCCTGGATTTTGGTAAAATAGTTTGCAAATGTAGCGGGAGTACCCAGGCATGACCATTGCCGGTGCTGTCACCCACTCTACTGTAACGGAGATCACGGCCAGCAAAGTGACACCCACTGGCAGCCAAGCCATTCCACAACTCCAAGGTCAAGTTTCCACTGCCCCCACTGAGTTCTGTGTCACCACCATAAGCCACATTTCTCCACCAGGAGACCTAACACCTTCTTTCAGATCCTCAGATCTGCCCAAATAAATTCTTCACCTGGGGAATGTGTAAACAGACCTGCAAGGTGGGTGGGGATTAGGGAATTGTCCAGTGTGGACGGAGAAGAAGAGAGTTCCAGGCAAAGGGAGGAGCACGTGTCCTCTAGTTTTCAGAGAACTATGTGGTTCATTTTGAATAAAGTCCCATCCAGAAGAAGTTTTGTTTGTATGTTTTTCGTTGTTGTTGTTGTTTGTTTGTTTTTAAGGAAGGCGCAGCTCACAGTGGCTCAGGCGGAGATCGAACCGGCAACCATGGTGTTATCAGCACCACACTCTAACCAACTGAGCTAAGCAGCTACCCGTTTGCATGTTTTTAATGTCATTCAAGGGACAACTCTCAAAAGCTACTGAAACCCTGTGGTTTCTGATTGGCTAAAGTGTACTTTATACTCCATGCTGTTTTTCCCCTTACCCAATCTTCCATAACATCAGGGACCATTTTGAACTACATTGTTTTAGCAGAAACCTACTGGAATATTCACCCCTTTCTCAGTGACCCCATTCACAGTGAATTGCTCACCCACGAAAGTGGACTCCTGGCAACTTTGTTTGTAATAGATAATCCTTGGCAATTATAAATTAGATCAAGGGTGACAGCTGGCTCCATTTGAACCAATCAGATTCTCCCCTGGAAATTAAGTTTGGCAGCTAAGCAACAGCTAGTTATTCTCAGGGTGCAGCTGGAACAGAGGGACCCATAACCCCAGGAGCTGAGAGACTTTTCTTCCACGGAACAGACAAGTGAAGAAAGAAAAGAAAGAAGCAGATGGGCAGGGAGATCTAGCATCAAGGAACCATCTGGCTCCAGAGGGAAAGAAAGGGAATCTGAGAGGGTACCGTAGCTCCTAATGGCAGACCTGCAGGAAACCCAGCTGCATTCCTGCCCTTGAGTTCTGAGGCACACCCTGTACATCCTAACATACATTCCCTACCCCCACTGTCCTTTCTGAAACTAGTTCAAGTGCATCTCATTACTTGCAAGAAAGGGCTCAAAGATTAGATAACAAATATTTGTGTGCCTTTGTTTTCTGGTGAGTCAGTCAGTAGCTGTGTGCTCAAGCAGTAAAGTTTCGAGACCTCAAGTTAAGATTATTCCCTGCTCGAAATGCATGCCTGTGACTCAGCAGTTTTCTTCTCAGAGTCCCTGCAAAGTCCTGGTAAATCTCAGCCAACTGCTACCTTCTGCTGTTCCCGGGTAGGTTAGAGTGGCAGCTTCGGCATCCACACACTACCGTGCTCAGGGCACAATAGGTGAGGAAGTCATCCAACACACAGGGTTGCAGTGGTGAATGAGATGGACTAGGTCTCTACCCACCTTGAGCTTCTAGCTACTGGGTGGCACAGGTAAGTAAACACCTAATTATAATTCCATGGAAGTGCCGTTTAGACATGGGAAGTACAGCATGCCAGAGAGACACATGGCAGGGGTGGCTAACCCAGTTAGGGAGGGGTGGGAGAGGAAGAGTGACTTGTCAACTGAATATAATCCTGAAACAATCAAAGTCATCGATGATATAGGGCTACCGTGTGCCGCATGGTTCTATGCACTTATATTTGTGAGCTCATTTAATTCTCACAAGTCTATGTGGTAAATACTATTATTAGCTCCATTTTATAGATGATTCAAGTCCATCATAGACTAACAACCATGTCTAAGAACAAGTAGTAGTGGTAGAGCTGAGATTCAAACCTGGACAGTTTGAATGATGAATGTTTACTGATTGATACAACAGCGACAAACTGGACAAAGTACAACAATGTTTATTCACCCCACCCCCACCCATTTGGTCATTTTTTATTTCTAAAATGTAAATATCTTTAGGCTTTGAAATGCACATCTAGTGTGACCCAACTGTACATGCAGAGCCAAGGTCAAGGTTAAAAAAGAGCATTTTGAGGCAATTCTGCCATGTTATCACACTCCATATAATAATGAATAGCGAACTGCGTTATTATCAGCAGTTACTTCTACACATCAGGGAGCAGGAAAACAAACAGGATCATTTCAAGGTTGCAGCAGCTGCCAGCTGAAATTACCCTCATTAAAGGGAACTCCAGAGGAGTGGTTGCTGGGTGACAGGAAAAGCTTGTTGACATGAAGTGCTCCTTTTCAGGAAAATCCCTCCATGCAGATTTTTATTTCTGCATTTTTCAGATTGGTTTTGTGGCTCCATCAGAAAATGATTATTTGGTTATTTTATTTAACAAAATGTACCACAGCAGTTACTTGTGGACGTAACAGAAGTGAATCAACTCCAGGAAAATAAGTTTAATTATCAGAGTTTGGGTGGTACTATTTGGCTACACTATATTTCGTGCTAAAAAAAAGAGATCTAATTTTCTTTCAAAGTGACATGCTTTTGTATGTTTTCCAAAAAAAAAAAAAATGTATTTATAATTAGTTAACAAAATAAGATGTTCTACTTTAGAAGTTTTTCATTCGTTTCTGTTCTTTGTTTCTGGCCTTTATTCCCTCCTCTTCTTTGAGGGTGTTTATATACTCTCAAAGATCCTCTGTTCATTTTCCTTTCAGAACTTTCAGAACTTTGTAATATTTAAGTAAGAGATTTGTGCATTAGGCCTGATTTGTGCATATGAATTTGCAGAGACGTGATGGGCCGGGCCTATTTTAATTTAATCTCTCATCTCTCTTGATATTAACTATGTGATAGTCATTAAGTCTGCTCACAAATGTCCCAGTGCTCCTGTTCTGGCACGTAGTAGGACTGCGCCTCCTACCCCCCTTGAAGCTAGATCATGTGACTTGCTTTGACATATAAAATATGAGCACAGTGATGTGAATTTATTAAGAGAATGTAAGGCAATAATAATAATAATCGTGAAAAGGAACAAGTGTTCATGAAAATGTGGAGAAATTGGAACTGTCAGACATTGCTGGAAGAAATGTAAAATTGTGTAATTGCTGTTTGGTTATTTCTTCATAAACTGAACACAGAATCACTATGTGACCTAGCAATTCTGCTACTAGGTGTACGAGTATATACCCCCAACACTAAAAACAAGTGTTTAAACAAAACTTGTACATGAATGTTCATAGCAGCTCACTCACAGTTGCCAGAGGTTGAAACAACCCAAATGTCCATCAATTGATGAATGGATAAATATGGTATACACACATAATGGCATACTATTCAGCCATAAATAGAAATGAAGTACTGATACATGCTACAACGTGGATGAAACTTGAAAACATTATGCTAAGTGAAAGAAACCATATGCCAAAGGCAACATAGTGTATGATTTCATTTATATGAAATATCCAGAGTAGGCAAACAAAGAAAGCAGGCTTGTGATTGCCAGGGGCTGGGATGGGGGAGGCAGGGGAAAGGGTAGGAAATAAAGATTGACTCATTAGTGGGTGTGGGAAAAAATTTCTGGAACTAGATAGTAGTGATGGGATGGTTTTACAACATTATGAATATACTTAATGCCACTGATTTGTACACTTTGTTTAAAATGGTCAATTTTATGTTATGTGCTATACCACAATTTTTTTTTTTACAGTGAAAAACTTTTATATTTAGAATTAGCCAGCTGGAGTCATTTTAGATGATCCCAATTTTGTCGGCAACATCCAAAGCATCATAGTCGGGAGCCAGTGGAACCTATGCCTTCTTCTCTCCATCAGGACCGATCAGGGTGCTGACTGTGGCCACGTCAATATCATGGAGCTTCAGATCTTTTTTGTGTGGCTGTGGACGACTTTCAGCGCCACCTTCTTTGCTTTCTAAGCCTTTGCTTTGGTGTCAGCTTTGGAAAGGGGAGGGGCTTCTTTCTTCACTTTTGGTGCCATCTTCCTATACCACGATTAAAAAAAAAAAAGAACAGTGTGTGTGTGTGTGTGTGTGTGTGTGTGTGTGTGTGTGTGTATCATGTATAATTCCCCAGGTTCACTGTTAGCTGATATATGAGGTCTGAAAATTAAGTTCGCGAACTTATTGCAATGATGTTGCTAAACATTTTTTAAAAAATTTTTGTTGGAGAATATTGGGGAACAGTGTGTTTCTCCAGGGCCCATCAGCTCCAAGTCGTTGTCTTTCAATCTAGTTGTGGCGGGCGCAGCTCAGCTCCAAGTCCAGTCGCCGTTTACAATCTTTAGTTGCAGCCCACCATCCCATGCAGGAATTGAACTGGCAACTTTGTTAAGAGCTCACTCTCTAACCAACTGAGCCATCCCACCACCCCTGTCATTTCTTAATCTATTGCAGTACGCAATTCGAGCACATGTTTTGGGAAGCTCTACTACAGGTAATGGAGTATTATTGACGATTTTTAAGCTAGGAAATAATATGATAAGATTTGCATTCCAAATCATGGTTTGGAAGATAAATCAGTGTGAAGAATAAGACTGAATTCAGGAAGATCTGTGAAGAGACAACAGCAATAATCCAGAAAAATATTTGCAAGAGTTTAGATCAGAATAATGGCCATGGAAATAAAGAGTGGACAGATTCAAGACATAGTTGCAAGGAGAATTAACAAGCCCTATTGATTGATGTGGAGGAGGAAGAGTCTAAAACAGCTCCTAGTCTGAGTGAATGGTAGTGGTGTCACAGGGATAGGAAATAGGAAGCAGAGGATTCTGAAGACAGCAGTCTGTTCAGTTAAGGACCTGTTAATCTGCTGTGCTGGTGGAAGTATCTGAAAGGCAGATAAATGCCAGGGTAGTTAAATATGGGCTCAGAGAGAGGGCTGGAGTAGAGTAAAAAATGTGGGGCTCATACACATGGATCAATGGAACAGAATAGAGAGCCCAGAAATAAGCCCACACCTATACTGTCATTTAATCTATGACAAAGAAGGCAAGAATATACAGTGGGGTAAAGACAGTCTTTACTGGTGTTGGGAAAACCGGACATATCCATGCAAAAAAATGAAACTGGATCACCTCCTTATACCATATACAAGAATAAACTCAAAATAGATTAAAGACTTAAATGTATAACCTGAAACCATAAAATACCTAGCAGAAAACATAGGCAGTAAACTCTCTGACATTGCTCTTAGTAACATTTTTTCTGACCTATCTCCTTGGGCATGGGAAACAAAAGGAAAGATAAACAAATGGGACTATATCAAACTAAAACGTTTTTGCACAGCAAAGAAAGCCACCAACAAAATGAAAAGACATACTACTAAATGGGAGAAGATATTTGCCAATGATACATCTGATAAGAGGTTAATATCCAAAATTCATAAAGAACTCACACAACTCAACCTCAAAAACACCAAACAATCCAATTAAAAAAAATGGGCAGAGGACCTGAATAGACATTTCTCCAAAGAGGACATACAGATGGCCCATAGACATATGAAAAGATGCTCAGTGTCACTAATCATCAGAGAAATGCAAATTAAAACCACAATGAGATATCACCTCATACCTATCAGACTGGCCATCATCAATAAATCAACAAACAACAAGTGTTGGCGAGGATGCAGAAAAAAGGAAACCCTCATGCTGGTGGAACTGAAAATTGGTGCAGCCACGATGAAATTGGAGGTTCCTCAAAAATTTAAAAATAGAACTATCTTATGACCCAGCAATTCCAGTTCTGAGTATTTATCCGAAGAAACTCAAAATACTAATTCGAAAAGATAGATGCACCCCTATGTTCGTTGCAGCACTATTTACAATAGTCAAGCTACGGAAGCAACCCAAGTGCCCATGAATAGATGACTGGATAAAGAAGATGTGGTACATATATACAATGCAGTATTATCCGGCCATAAAAAAGAATGAAACCTTACCATTTACAACAACACGTATGGACCTAGAGGGTATTATGCTGAGTGAAATAAGCCAGACTGAGAAAGACAAATACCATATGATTTCACTTATACGTGGAATCTAAAGAACAAAATAAACAAACAAACAAAACAGAAACAGACTCATAGATACAAAGAACAAACTGATGGTTGCCAGAAGGGAGAGGAGTTGGGGAGCTGGGTGAAAAAGGTGAAGGGATTAAGAAACACAGATTGGTATTTACAAAATAGTCACAGGGATGTAAAGCACAGCACAGAGAATATAGTCAGTAATGTTGCAACAACTATGTATTAGTGCCAGGTGGCTGTTAGACTAATCAGGGGGATCACTACATAAATTATACAAATGTCTAACCACTATGCTGTACACTTGAAACTAATATAAATATTGAATGTCAACTGTAACTGAAAACATTTTTTTTAAATAAATATAAAAAGACATAAAAATATGAGGGTCATGGATAGATACAAGTGGTAGTTAAAGCACAGGGAATGGATGAGCTAGTTGAGAGAGGACATAGGTGAGAAGTGAAAAGGGCTGAGATCATTTAAAGGGAACATAGAGGAAGGAAAGCCTGTGGAAATGACATTGGCATTTCTTTGATGCGTAATAGGATCTTTTCAATTGACTGAACACTAAGACACTTTGCAAAGAATGACTCTCTTTAATCTTTCTAAATCTGTCTAAATTATCTGTAAAGGCGCCTCTGGAAATTCCAGAAGATTGGTCCCCTAATACAGGCTGAGGTCTTTTGTGAAAAATGAATGTTTAAAAAATTATATAATTTAATTTTATTAAAGTCATAGTTATGGCTCTGTCATATATTACTATACTATATTGTGATTATCTACTTATATGTCTACCCCTTCTTAGTACACTGCAAAATCCTCCAGGGTCCTCAGCTCTAATGTTTAGCCTGGTACCTGGCACATATACAGTTGGTAAATACTTGTGAATTACTATGAATTTGAGTTCTAGAGTTCAATATATAGAGAGTATGATATAATTTTGGAACTCAGGTCCAGTAGTCTCTCCAAGGTTTTGCAATAGAAACATGTTAAATGGTCAAGAGACACTATAGTTCTAAATATATTGGTGCCCCTTATAATAGTCAATATTGATGACATATATTCACACAATATAATGTCATGCAGTATCAACTAAAACTACACACAGTAATAAGAATAGATCTCACAAAAATGACATTGAGTGAAAGAAGCCACAGAAAAAAAGAATGCATCCTGTATAATTCCAATCATATGAAATTTAAAAACAAAACTAGTGTATAGTTTTAGAAATCTGGATAGTAGTTACCTTTGGAAGGGATGTAGTGACAGGGAGGGGGCACAATTAGGGACTTATGGAGAACTGGTTATGTTCTATTTCTTGATTTGAGTTTTGTTTACATGAGTGTGTTCAATTTATGATCATTTATTGAGCTGTACACTTACGCTTTGTACTTTTTTTCTGTATGACTGTTATATGTCAATAAAATGCTACCCTACAAAAACATTTTTTGTATTACATGACAAATAGTAACAGTAAGAATGATCTCTACAAGTAAAGTAAGAGTATGGCATTAAGCAATTAGTTGAACCTACACTAATCCACCAATAAGGAAAAAGAGTGAAAAAAATAAGTTGGTGGGTTTCAGAAGGTATGGGAGACTTAGTTGGTTTATTGGCTGCTGACTCAAGGAGTTACTCATAACTTCGCATATCTGCACGGGACCAAAATCCAAGGTGGCCTTGCTGTTTGATAAGAGCATCTCAATTTCTGAGCTTTCAGTACAATTATCACCAAAGGAATCTTCATTTCATTAGCTCAAAACTCTGAAGATAGAGGACTTCCATTTCAGGCTGTGATAGAATAATTGATATTAGCCTAGACCCCCTGCTGTAAATAAAATATAGATAAGTATGGACAAAACAGTAAAAATATATATTTTTAGACACTAAGCAATGGTCTTTATAAAACTGTAATCTCTGAAAGAAGTGAAACACACAAACAAACAAAAAGAAGTGAAACAAATGAGATAAATTCTACAATTGTCCCAGCTTTAGATATAAAAGGCACTTAGATTCTGACTCAGAGGAGGAACCCAAGCAAAGCATAACAGTTTTGTTTAGTTGAGGAGATAGAAATTTTAGTTTGGTGAGACTGAGTGCTGGAATTTGCAGAAAAAGTATGAAAGAGGAAGATACCACGCAGAGAAAAAGCCCCAGAAATCTGCATAGGGATACTCTCGATTTGAAGCTCATCATAAGGTAAGACACCACAGTGTAGGGGGAATAAAACTACTGGGGAAAGAACAGCTTTCAGGGAGCTGTGACCTGAATAAAAATAATCTAGCCTTAGAATCAAAGCTACTCTAGACCCATTCTAAAAGGACTTAAAGTCAAGTTTTGAACAGATCAAGCTGATCCACAGTAAATTAACTGCAGGCCAGAACAAAGCTCAACACTTCTTAAAGGAAGACAATAATATCTAGACTTTGTCAAGCATCAAATAAAAAAGGCACTAGATATGCAAAGAAGTAGAAAAATGTGACCTATAGCAAGGAGAAAAATTAGTCAATATAGTGAACCAGAAATTAATGAGGTGATGGGATTAGTAGATAAGGACTTTAAAACTACTGTTGCAGGGTGGCCGGTTAGCTCAGTTGGTTAGAGTGTGGTGCTACTAACACCGATGTTGCTGGTTCTGTCCCCAAATGGGCCACTGTGAGCTGCGCCCTCCTTAAAAAAAAAAAAAAAAAAGTAACAAAAATGTGTATACATTTACAACAACAACAACAAAAAACTATTACTATAAATGTCCAAGGACTTAAAGAAAAACATGCAAACAATGAGGACAGGAATGGAAACTATGAAAAAAATCCAAATAGAACTGCTAGAGTTGAAAAATATAATAGCTGAAATGAAAAATTAATTGGATGAGCTTGACAGATAATTAGACACTACAGAAGAAAAACAAGTGGAATTGAAGGCAGGAAATAGAAACTATCCAAACCAAAGCACACAGAGAAAAGAAAGTTTAAAAATGAATAGAGTATCAGTGATCTGTGAAATAAAATCATGCAGTCTAACATTTGTATAATTAGAATTTCAAAAATTAGGGAGGTAGTATACTAAGGGAGACAGAGAAGATATTTGAGGAAATAATGGCTGCTTATTTTTCCATATTTGATGAAAATATCAACCCAGAGATCCAAGAAGCAAAATGATCTTCAAGCAGGGTAAAACCACAGGAAACTATAAATTACACCAACACATTTTGAGAAAAATCAATGATAAAAAGTTGCCAGAGAAAACAAGGGAACAGAGATAAGAAACTCACTGACTTCTCATCAAAGATAATACAAGCCAGAAGAAAATGGAACGAGGTCTTTAAAGGGTTAAAGGAAAAAGTATCAACCTATAATTGCATATCCAACAAAAACATCCCTCAAAACAAAAGAAAAATAAGGACATGTTTCAGACAAAGACTGAGAGAATTAGTAGCCAGCAGATCTACTCCACAAGAAATATTTTTAAAAGTTCCTCAGGCTAAAGGAAAACGATACCATATAGACACTTAGATCTACACAAAAGAAGAAAATCTGCCGAGATGGTAAATATTTGAGTATATATAAAATACTTTTCTCCTCATTTTTAAATCTCTTTAAAAGATAATTGACTGTCTTGAACAAAATAAAAAATGTATCTATATATGATGAACCATATAACCTTCCATTTCCCCTCTTCAAGATATCATTGTCATAACTGTCATACATTTTTTTTTTAAAGATTTTATTGGGGAAGGGGAACAGGACTTTATTGGGGAACAGTGTGTACTTCCAGGACTTTTTTCCAAGTCAAGTTGTCCTTTCAATCTTAGTTGTGGAGGGCGCAGCTCAGCTCCAGGTCCAGTTGCCATTGCTAGTTGCAGGGGGCGCAGCCCACCATCCCTTGCGGGACTCGAGGAATTGAACTGGCAACCTTGTGGTTGAGAACCCACTGGCCCATGTGGGAATCAAACCAGCAGCCTTCAGAGTTAGGAGCATGGAGCTCTGACCGCCTGAGCCACCAGGTCGGCCCTGTCATACATTTTATTTCTACATATTATAAATGTGGATACACACACACACACACACACACACACACACATCTTGCAGGAAGCAGAAAATAGTTACCTTGGCAGAACTATAAGCTATACTGGCCTTAAGGCATTTGTTGTTCTAGGACAGTAATGATTAAGAATGTAGGCTTGAAGCTAAAGTTGAATAATATGGAACATCAACTATAATTAAATATATATATATATTCACAGGATGTAGAGTCCAGCATAGGGAACAGAGTCAATGGAATTGTAACAGCTATATATGATATCAGAGGGGTAGTAGATTGGGGGAGGGTGTTATCACTTTATGAGGGGTGTAAATGTCTAACTATTACATTGTTTTGTGCACCTGAAACTAATAATAATAATAAAAAAGAATGCAGTCTTCAGTGTTTGAAAGTCCAGGTTAAGTCTAGCTGGGCCAGTTACTAACAACACGATTCTGACAAGTTACCTAAGTAGCCGAAACCTCAATTTCCTTACCTGTAAGGGGGGTAGTGTCTATTTACTAGCATGGATATGAAGATTAATTAAATTATCACATATCATGTGTTAGTGTGTTGTCTTTCTGGCAAGAATAAAGACTTGACAAAAGGCAATCATTATTACCCTAAAGCTAAACATGTTCCCATCTTGTCAAGCATCAAGTTGGCCAAAAACCAGTTTGATCAAGAAGATACGACAGGTGGTGGCTGGTTAGCTCAGTTGTTTAGAGCGCGGTGCTCTTAACAACAAGGTTTGATCTCCACGTGGGCCACTGTGAGCTGCACCCTCCACAACTAGATTGAAACAACTCCTTGACTTGGAGCTGATGGGTCCTAGAAAAACACACTTAAATAAAGTTTTTTTTTTTAAAAAAGATTCAAATAGAAATATAGGGCGATGAAATAAATCTCTCATAATCATAGGACTTCAACATGATTCACATGAAAACATTAAAAAAAAAGAAGATATGACAGGAACAACATAAAGTAGGAGGTGGTAAAGGGCACTAAAATCCCTCATCTTCCAAAGCAGAATAAAAACAAAATCACATAAAGTTGATAAATCAGTAACTAGAGACCTAAGAGTGCATAAAAGTATAATGGCAACCACTGGAAGAAATTGTTTACAACGATTGTCTCTGAGAAGTGAGATTGGGGGAAGAGAAAAAAGATTTCATTATGCAAAGTATACCCTTTGCCCTGTTAAAATATTTATCATGTATTAAATATTGTGTAAAACTTCAAAATCTAGTTCTTTAAAAAGAATATATTGAGCAAGTAGAAAGGTTAAAGTAGAAATGTACCTGGATTTGTATAAAATGGAACTTCTTGTGTACTTTCTATACTCACCGCCACTGAACGTGAAACTGCTGCTGCTTCAGTAGACTAGTGCTGGCCTCTGGTTAGGTGGTGGCAGCCAAGAACTGTGTGTGTGTGTGGGTGTGTGTGGGTGTGTGTGTGTCCGTGCAGCTGTTTGTCTCTAAAGTAAATAATGCTTTCTGTTTTAATATTGGAATTCTCTACTCACTGACACTTTGCTTAAGTCTTCTTCCTCTTTGAGATCTCTTCTTATTAAAAATTAATACTTTCCCCTTTTTGTTTGACAGCATGAAAAGTTGGAAGATCAACTCTGGTAATGGGAAAAGAGAAACGGAGCAGACAGCAAGAGAATAGAGGGAAAATAGGAGCGTGGCCAGGACCGGCAGAAGACTTGGGAAGGGATTAAACTCAGGTCTGTGTTACTTGAGGGTAGACGTTCACTTGGCAAATTGCCTATGAATTCTTCCTGCCCCCATGAGCGCTAGCTAAGATCCAGCTTTGAAAAACAGAAGTGAGTTAGGAAGAGATCAGAGCTGTGGACACTGGAGCATGACTGTTCTCATAGCAGGTGAGGAAATAGGTTGACTTCTGTTAATATCATTATAAAAATTGCTTCTCTTCATCTCATACTATATCACTCTAAGAACTTTTTAAGATGCTACAACATAAGCCCAAGGTAAACCACACAGCATCCCTGCAGTGTAGAAAGTAGTCATGGAATGTTGCCATAGCAATGGCCTTAAGGTCCAAGTCAGGACATAATGTGAAAGAAACTGCTCTAACAAGGTCCTCTCAGAAATCAGCAAGCCAGGTAATTAAGTCCTTTGATTAGCAGAGTCATCTGGACCACAACTTCAACTTCTGACAGTCCTGGGTTCCAATCCTCTCTCTGCCCTTCCCAATCAGTGTGACTTTGGCAAGCTGTTTAATATCTCTGAGCCTCAATTTTCTCATCTGTAAAGTGGGGATAATAGAAAGCACACTTTTTTTTTAAAAGAGTACTTACTATCTGGTGTTCTGCATTGTTCTTTTATTTCATTCTCACAGAAGCTAGATTCCATTACTACCCCAGTTTATAGACATGAGAATAGAGGTTCAAAGAGAGGCTAAGTCACTGCCTGGGTTCCCGTCCTGGCTGCCTTACCAGATGAGTGTCTGAAGTCACGTATCTGGTAAGGCAGCCAGGACGGGAAGTCTGACTCCAGAGCCGAGCTTTTAACCCTTATGCTAAACTGCCTGATACAGCTCACTTGAGAATAAAATGAAATGATGCATCTAAGGATGCTTGACAAATTTTGACCATTTATTGAACGGTAAGTACTAAAATGTGAATTTGGTAGAATCCAAAACTCAAATTACAACACATTCAGGATTAAAGTGCATCTTGCACTTTCATCATCTAGAGCCAACTTGCAAGTTCAGGCATCCTCACTCACAGAGAACTTGTAAACAGAAAGCAAGTTCCCACAGGTGTACAGGTGTAGCAGGGAGCCAGAAATCATTTATAGGAGATGCCTTTGGCAGCATGGGAACAGATGAGAGAAGGAAAGCAAGGACTCACTGGAGAAAGTGAAGGCCCAGAGGGCACTTCTCTGCCCGACAGTGACTGTGTGGGGATCCAGTCCTGTGGCTTCCAAGGTGAGAAAATGGGGGCTGAGAGAGCTGAGCAGATGTGTCTAGATGTGCACAACCACACAGAACCCAGTGTCCTGAATCCTAGACCAGTGCGTCAAACTGGGAGGGAACAGGAAACTAAACAAACCCATGGGGGCATGGGTTTTGTATGAAGTTAGGTCATGCTAGCATCATTTCTCCTTCCTCCATCATCCCCCACCCCATCCCCTGTGAGGACTGCAGCCCTGTCTCCTTTGTTCCCCACTCTGTCTCTGCTAATAACTGTAAATGTCCAGTGCAGGCAGGCAAACAACATTAGTTGAATGAGTTATATGAAAAATGGTATTGAGATAAACATAAATATACTAGGGAACAGAATGGAAAATTGACATAAATTTTTCAAGATGGGACACAGGACTTCAAAGAAACTTCCCATTTATGAAAAGGGCTTTAAACTCTATCCCTAGAAATTAAAGTTTAGAGTTCCAAGTTTACACTTGTTAGTTATGAGGGATACTTGGATAGAAAGTTTCAGAAGCCCAGAACACATTATACCACGTGTGTTCCTATTATTTCCTTACTTTATGCTCACTGTCCTCCCTCTATAATTATCTGACAGAACTAAAGAGAGAGCATGGCCAGTGCTGGGGAAAATACCGTGCATGTCTCAGTTTGTACACAGACTCTGGTGTATCGCAATTTCGGATCTACCTTGCTGGTTTATTAGATGTCTATTGCACATTTTCAGAAAGGGGTTCCCTGGCATTTTTTAAAACTTTTTTATTATTGTTGTAAAATATATACAACATAAAATTTACCGTTTTAACCACTTTTAAGTGTATAGTTCAGCGGCATTAAGTGAATTCACATTGCTGGACAACCATCACCACTGTCCACCCACAAAACTCTTTCATCATCCCAAGCTGACACTCTGTACCCATTAAACGATAACTCCCCATTCCTTCCTCCCTGCTTGCCCCTGGCAATTGCCATCCTACTTTCTGTCTCTATGAATTTGACTATTCTAGGCCCCTCATATTAGTGGAATCATACAATATTTGTTCTTTGAGGTTTGGCTTATTCCACTTAGCAAGCATAATGTTTTCAAGGTTCATCCACATTGTAACATGTATCAGAATTTCATTCCTTTTTAAGGCTCAATATTTCATTGTATGTATATACCATATTTTGTTCATACATTTATTTGTTGGTGGACATTTGGATTGTGTCCACCTTTTGGCTATTATAACTAATGCTGCACATGAGTGTACAAATATCTGATTCCATACTTTCTTTCAGTTCTTCTAGGTATATACCCAGAAGTGGAATTGCTGAATCATGTGGTAATTTTATGTTTAATTTTTTTGAGGAACTGATTCTGGCAATTTTTGGTCATTGTTGTTATATTTCCAGAGTCAGTTCTTATCATCTATTCGAACAGTTTATTTTGCCTCACCAATGTATCAGCCTACATTTATGCAAATCCACCTCTTTTGCTTGTTCCCTCTTTCATTTACCATGTTTATTTAGAATTATGATCTTATGTTCCACAGTTATTTTCCTAAAAACACAAACATTGGACCTCACTTCTTGGAAATACCATTTCCCAAGTCAGAAGGTACATTAGTTGAAAAAGTAAGAAAATATCTTTATTTTGAAAATAAAAACCAGTCTTTCAAATCAGTACCAAGATACCACCAGTATGGTCTCATTCAGATAGACGCATTAGGAAAAGAGAGTTCCTGATTTATAAATGTTTCACTGTTTTGTGCTGGTCTTATCCTATCAATAAACAATGCTGTGGTTGGGCACTTGTGGTTTTTATTATGCTTGCAAGATTCCCTTCAGCAATAACCATCAGGACACTTTGAAAAAATAAAGGTTTATTACTCACAGGACCTGGGAATTATACCTCAGGCCACAGTGAGACCTTGGGTAGAGACAGAGAGCATGTGCACAAGGCTAGGGTTCTGCTTTTATTGAGCTCGTGGGTGGAGACCTAGGATTTCGGGGCTCACTCTTTATAACATGAGAGTAATTTAAAGCAGGAAGAAAAAAAACCATAAACAAAAAACAGGTGGCCCAAATAGTTAGCTATTGAAATAAAAAAAAAAATCAGCCACAGCAAATTTAAGAAGACTGAAATCATACCAAGCAAATTCTCTGATCACAAGGCTTTGAAATTGGATATCAACTGCAAAAAGAAAGCAGGAAAAAACACAAATACATGGAGATTAAACAACATACTTTTAAAGAACACCAGGTCAAAGAAGAAATTAGAGGAGAGATCAAAAGATACATAGAAACAAATGACAATGAAAATACATCCTAGCAAAATTTTTGGGATGCAGCAAAAGCAGTTTTAAGAGGGAAATTTATATCATTACAGGCCTATCTCAAGAAACAAGAAAAATCCCAAATAAATAACCTCATGTTACACCTTAAAGAACTAGAAAAAGAAGAACAAGTGAAACCCAAGGTCAGCAGAAGAAAGGAAATAACAAAAATCAGAGTATAACTAAATGAAAAAGAGAACAAAAAGACAATAGAAAAAAATTAATATGACAAAGAGCTGGTTCTTTGAAAAAATTAACAAAATTGACAAACCCTTGCCTAGATTCACTAAGATAAAAAGAGAGAAGACACTAATTAACAAAATCAGAAATGAAAAAGGGGAAGTTATCACGGACACCACAGAAATACAAAGGATCATGCAAGAATACTATGAAGGACTATATACCACCAAATTCAATAACCTAGAAGAAATGGACAAGTTCTTAGAAACATATAGCCTTTCTAGGCTGAATCATGAAGAACTGGAAAATCTAAACAGACAGATCACCAGTAACGAAATTGAATCAGTCATCCAAAACCTTCCCAAAAGCAAAAGTCCGGGACCAGATGGCTTCACTCGTGAATTCTACCAAACCTTCAAAGAGGATCTAATATCAATCCTGCTCGAACTCTTCCAAAAAATTGAAGAAGAGACAGTACTCCCTAACTCATTTTATGAGGCCATCATTACCCTGATACCAAAACCTGGTAAGGACAACACAAAAAGAGAAAACTACAGACCAATATCTCTGATGAATACAGATGCAAAAATCCTAAACAAAATTCTAGCAAATCGAATACAACAATGCATTAAAAAGATTATTCATCACGACCAAGTGGGGTTCATCCCCGGGGCACAAGGATGGTTCAATATCCGCAAATCCATCAATGTGATACATCACATAAACAAAATAAAGGACAAAAATCTTATGATTATATCTATTGATGCAGAAAAAGCATTTGACAAGATACAACATCCATTTATAATTAAAACACTTAATAAAACAGGTATAGAAGGAAAATACCTTAACATAATACAGGCCATATATGACAAGCCCTCAGCTAATCTCATAATTAATGGTGAAAAACTGAAGCCCTTTGCTCTACATTCAGGAACACAACAGGGCTGTCCCCTATCACCTCTGCTTTTCAACATAGTGTTGGAAGTCCTCGCCAGAGCAATCAGGCAAGAGAAAGAAATAAAAGGCATCCAAATTGGGAATGAAGAAATTAAATTATCACTCTTTGCAGATGACATGATGCTATATATAGAAAACCCTAAAGACTCCACCAAAAAGCTATTAGAAACAATCAACGAATACAGTAAAGTTGCTGGCTACAAAATCAACGTACAAAAGTCCATTGCATTCCTATATACTAACAATGAAATCTCAGGAAAACAAATACAAAAAACAATTCCTTTTGCAATTGTAGCAAAAAGAATAAAATACCTAGGAACAAACTTAAGCAAGGATGTGAAGGACCTATATGCTGAAAACTATAAGACATTTTTGAAAGAAATTGAAGAAGACACAAAGAAATGGAAAGACCTTCCATGCTCATGGATTGGAAGAATCAACATAGTTAAAATGGCCATATTACCCAAAGCAATATACAGATTTAATGCAATCCCCATCAAAATCCCAATGGCAGTTTTTAAAGAAATAGAACAAAAAATCATCAGATTTGTTTGGAACCACAAAAGACCCCGAATAGCCAAAGCAATCTTAAGAAAAAAGAACAATACTGGAGGTATCACACTCCCTGACTTTAGCTTGTACTACATGTCTACAATAATCAAAACAGCATGGTATTGGCAGAAAAACAGACACATAGACCAATGGAATAGAATTGAGAACGCAGAAATAAAATCACATAAATATGGACAGATAATTTTTGACAAAGAAGCTAAAAACATACAATGGAGGAAAGACAGCCTCTTCAATGAATGGTGCTGGGAGAATAGGATAGCCACGTGCAAAAGAATGAAACTGGACTGCTATCTGTCACCATGTACCAAAATTAATTCAAAATGGATCAAAGACTTAAGCATAAGACCTGACACAATAAACTGCATAGAAGAAAACATAGGTACTAAACTTATGGACCTTGGGTTCAAAGAGCATTTTATGAATTTGACTCCAAAGGCAATGGAAGTAAAAGCTAACATAAACAAATGGGACTATATGAAACTCAAAAGCTTCTTCTGCACAGCAAAAGAAACCATCGACAAAATAAAGAGTCAACCAACTGAATGGGAGGAGATTTTTGCAAACAGTGCCTCCAATAAGGGGCTAATATCCAAAAGATACAAGGAACTCATGAAACTCAACAACAAAAAAAACAAACAACCCAATTGAAAAATGGGCAGAGGACCTGAAGAGACATTTCTCCAAAGAGGACATACAAATGGCAAATAGACATATGAAAAAATGCTCAACATCACTAATCATCAGAGAAATGCAAATAAAAACAACAATGAGATATCACCTCACCCCAGTCAGAGTGGCTATCATGAACAAGACAAAAGTAACAAGTGTCGGAGAGTCTGTGGAGAAAAAGGAACCCTCATACACTGTTGGTGGGAATGCAGACTGCTGCAGCCGTTATGGAAGGCAGTGTGGAGGTTCCTGAAAAAATTACGAATAGAATTACCACATGACCCAGCAATCCCTCTCCTGGGTATCTACCCAAAAAATCTGAAAACATTTATCCATAAAGACACATGTGATCCAATGTTCGTTGCAGCTTTATTTACGGTGGCCAAGACATGGCAACAAGCAAAATGTCCTTCGATAGATGAATGGATAAAGAAGTTGTGGTGTATATACACAATGGAATACTATTCGGCGGTAAGAAAAGATGATATAGGAACATTTGTGACAACATGGATGGATCTTGAGAGTATAATGCAAAGCGAAATAAGTCAGACAGGAAAAGCAGAGAACCATATGATTTCACTGATATGTGGTATATAAACCAAAAACAACAAAAGAACAAGACAAACAAATGAGAAACAAAAACTCATAGACACAGACAATAGTTTAGTGGTTACCAGAGGGTAAGGGGGGTCGGGGGTGGGAGATGAGGGTAAGAGGGATCAAATATATGGTGATGGAAGGAGAACTGACTCTGGGTGGTGAACACACAATGGGATTTATAGATTGGATGTAATACAGAATTGTACACCTGAAATCTATGTAATTTCACTAACAATTGTCACCCCAATAAATTAAAACAAACAAACTACTGGAAAAATAATCAACCAAGATCTCTAAAACAAAGGAGGCTCAGTCAGGGGATGCAGCCTCGTTCTTTATCTAGGGTGTGGTTGGCCAAGATAGCCATTTTTGGAGGGGACACCTTTTTGAAGCTGATACCTCAGCAATCAAAGCTCAAGTCAGGCACTTGCTTTACAAACAAAACAAAACAAAACAAACCCAACTGTCCAGTCTTACACTACACTCACTAGAAGCACACCTGACACGCAAACAGTAGTGGAAATCAGGAGTCTAACTCTTCCTGCAGTACCTGGAGGTCTCCATCTGCCAACACTGGGATGGTGAGGATCTTGGACATTCATTTGTTTATGGGGGTGCTAGAACCCACCTGTCCTCTACTTTCATCTTTCTTCTTCCTTCTTGCCACCAGAATTATGGGAGTGCCACCTCCACTGTGATTACCTGCCATCATAGTGAGAGCTGCTGTTCTCAGTGGAGAACTGCTTTCCTTCAGAAGCAGAAGAGTTTCAGTGGGAACGCTGCACGATTTTGCACACAGAAGCAACACTCTTTCACATCTAGTGAACAAATCCTGTCCAGTCCATCTCCCAGCTTCCTCAAAATTAACCCTTCTTCCCTGCTTCCTCTGCCTTGAGTCGGAACCTCATCTAGAACACTGCAACGGGCTCTTCGCTGGTCTCCCCCACAGTAAGGATTTCTACCTCATCCTTCACACTGTGGGGGAAATCCACTTCTCACCAGCTCAACGTCATGGTCATCAGGGCCTTGAAATAACAACGCTCAAAGAACGTAACCACACCACGCTGCTGCTGGGTGGAGCTGAAACAGCCATTTCTTACTTCTAGCCTGGTCCATACTTTTCTTACCAGTTGCTTTTTATGTTCTCATGGCTCTTGTTTGTTTAGCTAAGATGGAAGAATGACTATGACTGATACCACTCATATATCAAGTCAGCAACAGAGGCGAGGGAAGTTATAGGGCAGACTGTAAACTGCCAGACGAAAATCATCCCATAATCCTTTACTCACCTTGGTCAGCACTCATGCAGTCCCCATTTTCCTTCTCTTCTCCTTTTTGACCATGGTGTTGAAAGTGAATTGGTCAAGGTACTTGCTGCTCAGATCATCCCAATTTTTTCTTCTTTACACCTCCAAACCACCATCTTCACCATTCAAAGAGGAGGATTCTTTAAACCCTCTGCACATCTAAATCTCAGAATGTTTTTGTGAAACTGCACTAGATTTCTAGATGTTTGGAGAAGCTTCTTGATTCTTGCTTCATAATCATAATCTATCACCCTCACTGATCCCTATTATTTTCTCATTTAAACACCACTCCACCACAACCCACAACAAAATCAGCTGCATATATTTTGTATGCAAGCTTACATTTTTTTACAAGGCAAAAGTGTATGTAAATCAAGTTGGAATTCAGGTGACCATTTGTCCCAGTTTGCCTAGGACAACCCCAGTGTATGCCTATAGCTCTGCATAATTTTTTTAATTATGAAAAATTGAAAACATATACAGAAGAATAGTATTATGAACCCACATGTAAATATCACCAGCTTTAGTAGTTATCAACTCATGCCGTAGCTAGTTTCATCCAACCAGACCCCCATCCTTTCCCACCCTGGTTTATTTTGGAGTAGATCACAGATATCATACTATCTCATCTGTTATCACTTCAGTATGCATCTCTAAAAGTTAAGGATTCTTAAAATAATAATAATAATAATAATAATAATAATAATAATAATGGCAGCAGTATCACTATCAGACCTTAAAAATTAACAATAACCCTTAATAGCCTCAAATATACAGTCATATTTCAAATTTCCCAGATTGTCTCATAAATGCATTTGGATTTTCTCCTTGCTTCAGCTACCTATGAGCTCTGTGATTTAAGAGCACTCTGCATAACTTTTAAAAGAGCTCCCCCTCTCACTCTAAAAAAAAAGTTCCAGTTTGGAGAATAAATTATATGTTGTTCACCCTCATTCAAAATACACCTTGATTTTCCAGGAAAGTGCTTTCCCGGTGATGTGTTTTTGCCCACATTATTGCACTTTACTTTCATAAAAAGTCTGCGAAGTAGGAAGAGCAGCATTTTATCTCTGTTAAGTAAATGAAGTAGCCAAGGCTTCAGGTAGTACAGTGGTGTCTGCCCAAGGTCACACACTCACTGACAGAATCAGGGCCAGACCCAGGACTACTGACTTCAAGTCCAGAATTGTTCAGCTGTAGACCACTTTGTGCAAACATCTGAGGAAAGACTAACATCACTCTCTTGTTTGGTAATCTGCTTGTGCTTGGACCTACAACAGTTTAGACAGGTTTATCCTTGCTGAGACGGTCCCTTCACATTTAAAGCAAGCAAAGAGACAAGAGAAGAATTGTGTAAATATAAAGAGGCTAATAGTGAATTTTGGAGCTAAATGACATGTATTTTTTATTTTACCAATGTAATTACATCAGTTTACTGGAATCTTACATCTAACCAAATAGGATGTCTCAGTTAAAAATAAAATGGAAGGAAGGCACTAAGGATGAATGCCTACTGTTACAAAGAACATATAAATGGGTTCCACTCCAGTCTTGTACTAATAGATGTATTTTCCCGATGGTTACGCGCTAATCCTTATTTTTTCAAACCCAAATCCAGTAAAATTCTACCCTCCTTGGATAAGTGGCAATGAGACAAGGAGGTTTCGAAAACGCTTGATCCTTCAAACATAGGCACAGTGCTTGGCAAAGTCTCCAGGGTGACCCAGAGGTGCTGAATATGGGGCTACATCAATAAGTAAACGTACACCCTGCCAACCTCTTGAAGGCCCGCCCCAAGAGAGGCCACAGGACCTCTCTCTTTGCAGTGCTAGAAAGGGGTTCAGTGTGCCTTGGGAAAGGTATCTACAAACCGCTGGCCCTTCTAGCCAGACCGCCACACAGGGATGGTCGCCTTTGGGCCAGTTGTGGCCACCTCAGCCTGACCAGAGAGGCGGCTGGCCTCCCGCTGCGCTAGAGGAACCGGGAGCTGAAGGTAAGAGGGCAGCAGAGGACGAGCCCCATCCCCGGGAGGAGGGGGGGCGGGGAGAGGGAGAGAACGGGGGGAGAGAGGACCGCGAGCGCATGCGCGCTGCTGCCACTACCACCGGCCGGAAGAGCCTGGCAACCGAGCCGCGGCTGCCGGCGCCAGACCCCGCGACGGCCGCGGGGAAAGCGCCGGTAGCGCGATGCGGCCCCTGGACGGCACCCAGGCCGCCGAGCGGCAGGAACCCGCGCTGCCGCTTACTGGCGACAGGTCCCCGGGAGCGAGTGAGGAGCCGGCGGCCGCCGACGCAGCAGGAACTCCCGGCCCGGGATGGTGCTGGCTGTGCCGCTCTTCGCCTTGCGGCTCGCGCGTGCAGTCTGGTGAGTGCCGGGTGCGGACTCGGGCGCGGGTCTCGCCTCTGGAGGGGCCGGGCAGGCGCCAGCGCGGGGATCCCCGCAGCCGCAGGCTAGGACGCATTGCGGACCGTGCCCCGCATCCCCACCCTGCCCAGAGCTCGGGAAAACCTGGACCTGTCACCTGGGGGACAGCAAAGCTGAAGTCCTCTGTCCCCCCCGGAGGCGCGAAGACCCGAGAAAGTTTCAGATTGTGTTTGGAAACCTTTTTGGATTCTAAAACTGTTCCTATAATTAAAGTGTTGCGGGCAACAGTGTGGAGTCAGATTGCAGTTCAGCGCTCCCGGCCCGAGGTCCTAGGTTGGGGGGTGAGCGAGAAAAGCCATTCCTTAGCTGCCGACGTTGGGAGGAAGCTAACCATGAAAACTGATCTCGGTGGTAAACCTGAAGAGGAAGTTTAAAAGCATAGAGTTTAAAAAAACGTTTGTGCCAGAGTCTTAGAATCTTGAGAAGGCAGAATTCAGTGGAACCCCTGGTTCTCGACCTTTTTGGGTTAGGAGAACTTTTTAGCAACTGATGCAAAAGAAGGCAGAGGCAGTCTTACATACGTGGTTAAGGGGTTCACAGATTCGTCCCTAAAGCTAAGGACATGTGAAAAACTCTTGCTCTTGTTCAACCTCTTCCTTTGACAGATGAGGAAAATGAGGCCCAGAAAGGTGAGGGCTTTGGGGTTTTTTTGTTTTGTTTTGTTTTTCCAAAGATCTGGCATGTGTGTGGGTGAGACAGGGCACAGGTCCCAGCAGCACTAGCTTGCCAGAAACCCAGCCCAGGGCCCTTTCTACTAGCCACAAGCACGTTTCTCCTTGAACTTGGAGCAGCTTCCTGGAAGGAGAGCTAAACAGGCAGATGTCCTTTCAAGACGAAGTTACAGTTTGCACCACCTCTGGGTCCCTCCACTAAGTGTGCCTCTATCCCCATTTCACCTTCCCTCCCCCCTGTATGCACTTTCCCCAATTTAAAGAGATAAACCCCAGGAAGATAGCTCTTGCTCCATTTGTGTCGTAAATGCTAACAGAAATGATCAGACTTCTAATCATTTATACACACAGGCTAGAGCCTCTAGAGCAGGGGTTACCCCAAGCTGGGTTGACCAGATGTGCAGCCTTTGAAAAGGTCAGCTTCTCACCTTATCACCCTATGGTTGAATGTCATTCTGGTGGAATGCTGAGGCAGTCATTGCAAACTCTTAAAGGTTTCCCCTATTTGTGAACTGAAGAGGAATAGTACTGGCAAAATGACAAACCTATATAAGGGATTGCACATAAGAATCTTGTGGGATCTTATAACTTCAAAGAAGGTTGCTAACAATAAGACTTAGCAATAGTTATTATAAGGTGACCAGATAATATTCCAAAAACAGGATTGCCATAGAAATACTTTAAACTACAGTACTGTTGTCATTGAACTTTGTGACAGTATCATTTTAGCCTCTTGATCCAACTGGCTATCTCAACAAAGCTCATTTTCAAGTTCAGGTTGAAACTAACCCATTTTTCTTACATTCTTGGATAACCTTCACAGACAGCATTCAGCTGTCCTAAGACATCTATTTATTTTCTTAAGGGACAGTGTGGATCTTAGATCGAAGCAAGGATTAGAAGTTGTCTTAGGTCAGTGCCTCACATCCTCCTGGAAGGAATGAGTTTTTTAGCAGTTCTCAGACCAGTGGAGCTTGTTACATTTACAGAGATCCCATTTCAGTGAGTCTGGGGTAGGACTTGGGAATTGAGGTTTAAAAAGTTACTAGTTGATTCCAATTCCCAATCAGGGTCGTGAATCACCAGTTTAAAGTAGAGGTTAGAGAAACTGAGCAACTTTTCTGTTTTCTTTTAACTCAGGAAATTGCACTGTGGCCATTTACTTAATTTGAATTATTTAGAGTTACCAAATTATTAGATATATGCTTATAGTGGGATATGAACTTAGAAGCACATTACAAAAGCAAATGCCTCTGGATTATGCTACTCTCTTGCTCATCTCCATTGACAGAGAGAATTGAAATTATTATTCAGTAAGAGACTGAGGTTTGTCTAAGTATAATTAGTTCTCATCCTCATTAACAAATAATCAAGTTCAGGTAGGCTTTGTAACAACTGTCCTGTCCCAGTCAGGAAGCATGGGCCTTAAATGTTTATAGACAAGAAAATATTGAGTGTATGTGTTTTAAAGAAAAGATAATCAGAGCCAGGGGTATGAAATTAAGTTTTCAAATAGTTAAAATATCATGTTAATTAACATATTCCTGGAGAAAAACTAAGAAGTTTAGGTTGGAGAAGATCCTTGAAACATAGACCAGGGAGATGTTTTCTGTCCTTGATCTTCTCATTCTATTCTGACGGAGGGTGTAGGTTCTATGTATGGGTTGGGTTTCTTTTAAGAAAAACTATTTTATTTGGGCCTGAATTCTGAAATTTCAAAAGCGAAATTCTAAGGCTGACCACAGCCAAGTCATGTATTTAGTGGTGCTTAACTCTGAAGTCTTCTAAAGCTTCCTCCTCGTGGGCTTAATGAGTATGTGTGGTTTGTTTCTGCGGTATCTGACCATATAATTACAGAATGGAGGATTCTGGCACTTATAATATATAACCTGTAGCATGACCACTCCTAGCTCCAAATCATTCTCTTCAGCTGTGCACCTAGAACCAGAATGACATCCTTTAGTATAAAGGTCAGGTTGTAGAATGCCACCGGAAACACGGTGCATCATCATACTTTGGTCCCAATTTGCAAAGTGTCACTTATGGGCAAAGGTATATAGCTGACATGAGGATGTTGAAATAAATTACCTGGTGTTTGCATTTATAAGGGAAGGATATTAAAAGGGAAGAACATTATTATGCAGCATGTTCTATAGCAGAATAATACCCTATAAATTCCTAGATGGGAATAATGCTGGTTTTACTACAAATTGCATGTGCCCACACATCCTTCAGCTCTGCTGTGCTCTTAACTGATGAGGGCCAGTAGTGTTTCCTTCTTATTCTCCTTTTTTGTGTAGTTTTAAATATATATATATGTATGTATATATGTATATATACATACATATATATATGTATACATTCCTCAGTGTGTGGCCATTTAAGGAGTTCTCTGCTCATTCTGCTCCATTTTGCTCTCCCCTGAATGTCAGGGGGTAAGTTTGAAAACAAATTCTGTTCCTGTCTCAGGCAACTAAGACAGAGGAAGTGGCTAAACAAAAGTTTAATGATCCTATAGACTGTCATTAATAGATTGAATCCTTGATGGTCTGGAGAAAGCAGAAGTTTCCTGATTCAGATCAAGCCAGGAAGTTGGTTATTAGATGGCAATTCTAATAAAAAATGTTTTTAAAAAGCACTTTGGGGTCAGATAATCCAGCCCCTGTTCTCAAAGACTTTATGCTCTAAATGGAAGATAAGTCTTAAACTATGGAAAATTAAATAAAGATTTGACTCGTGATTTAAAATAACAAATCAGAGAGCCTTCCTAGATCTGTAGTTGCCAGTAGTGTTACACTCTGCATCTTTCCATGAAGTCCTCTCATATTCTTTGTCTTTTTATTGATAATTTCTAATTTAATTCATTTAAAATGTCAAATATCTATAATTTCAATATATTTTGTTTCTTACATTTAAAAATAAAGAATAGAATGTTGAAACCTGAATTATTTCAATGAGATCAACAACAAAGACTCAAACTCTTACAGTATCATCCAGATACATATAGAACAGATTTTAAAATACACAGTGGAACACTGAAAGTGGCAAATTGAAAACTGAAATACATATGCAGGTTATACATCTTTGAAAAGAAGCAGATTTGCAGTCCTCAACTATGGAATGTCCATGTCTCATTAATGCATCTAAAATAGTGCCACTTCCTGCTACAAATCTTAATGATCCTGAAAAAGCTGCTTTGAATCAGTTTCTACCATGTTTCTTTGGATTTAAAATAACTAAAATTTGAGAGCTGGGAGTTATTTTATTTAATATTTTTTCTTCATTCATGGCCTAACATCTAATAACACATTTTTTTGTTGTTGTTGTTACAAATTTTTCACTGAGTTTTGTGGTCAAGGTTTGGCAGTGCAAAATATCTTTTCTACCAGATAGACTAAAATATGAATAGCAAAGCAAGAATCTGGTAAGATCACATGAAGGAATCTTAACCTGTAGGAAATAATTTCCAGTGATTCTTCGATATTGTTATTCATATAAGCAGAAAAGTCAGGAAGCAATTGACTAACTTCTCTCTCACATTCTTTCATTCAGCAAATACTTCTTCAGGGTCTTCCATGTGCTGGGCATGAATAAGGCAGCTTATTCATGAGGTCCCAGCCCTGGAGGGGCTCACAGGCTATGCGGAAAGTCAGATAATCAAGTAGCCATAGCACACAGTTATAAACTGTTTTCCAGAAAAGAATACGTTCTTCATAAAGTCCAGCTCACTAGTGAGATGATATAAAGTATCATTTGGAAACATTTTTCTCTAGCCATTTTGACAAGCATTTCTTAAAGATTTCTCTCACTGTCTTGGTTGGCAAGCATTTTACTTCTTTTTGACTTGTAGGTGAGGGGATGTTTCTTCAGTGAGCCAAAGGAAATCCATTTTATAGGATGAAACTGCATTTTAAAAAATACAGGTTTAAATTGTTCGCTTTGTCTCTGGTTCTTCGTTCTCAGTAGGGGAAATATTTCAGGTCCAAAGAATGGATATGCTTAGGAGGTAATATTTGTAGCCTGTCAGCCATTAATATCCCATATTTCTCAATTTCTAAGTGAAAATGATAAAACATACACTTGGAAGCAAGGACTAACCAGAATTTAATCTTTTTCAGAAGCCAAGAAGAAAGCACCCTGTCCTGCACTTGGCTTGTTTTACACATTATTGTCTGCCTTCCTTTTCTCAGTGGGCTCTTTGTTTGTAAAAAAAGTACAAGACATCCATGCTGTAGAAATCAGTGCGTTCCGATGTGTGTTCCAAATGCTAGTCGTTATCCCTTGCTTAATATACAGAAAGTAAGTATTTCTTAAGTACATAATGTTAATCAATGTTTGTAAATCTTTTGACCTGTCAAATTACGTATTTACTCTGTGGTATCCGCTTTGTCTCATAGATTTCACCAGTCCCCACACCCTTTGACCCTGATTAATGAAAACTCACAAGGTTCCAACCAAAGAAGATGCTCATAAGCCCAAACCACATGCCCAACAAAGGGGGAAAAAGAGACTCAGTTATTCTCCACCCCTCATTTTGAGAACAAAGCTTTCCTTGTGTAATTCCCCCATCTTGTACCACCCTCCTTCTTTGCTTTGGCATAACTAGTATTTGGAAGGAAAAAGGAAACAAGAGGAAGTGGTAGTGTCTCCTAGTGTCAGCGGTTTCTTGAGGTAGAACAGGTTGCCCTGTTATCAGGGCAGACAGAAGGCTAGAGTAACAGTATTTAGGGCTTCCCCATCGTATGCTATGGGAAAGGGGGAAGGGAATCTTGAGTAGGTCAGTGTCCTCATCTGTAAACTGGAGGAAATGATGTTCTTCGTCCTCTACCTTGTGGTTGCAAGGATCAAATTAAATTTATTATGGATCAGAGCGCTTTGCGTACAATGTACAGTATACGAAAACTATTCCCTATCCTTCCTGATCCCTTCCCACCCAGCCCCTGTGCTCCTTCCATATGGAATCTCCACCCACCCTCCCCAGGTTAAAATTATGCTTCCCCCACACCATTATAACTTCTACACACCCCTGTGTACTTAGAACCCTGTGTACTTGGACCAGTTGGGTTCCTGGTGGCTGCCTGGCACCTTCTCTCTTTGGGCAAAGATGCTTAAACCCCAGATTAAAAGCTTTAGTTGCTTGCCACCCAAGTGTCCTTGTATCTATAACATGGTGCAGATTCACTTAGAATAGTTTCACTCCATTTCCTGAGGATTTGGCGAAAAGGGTGAAAATCTGCTAAGATCAGTATTGTTGGAAATTCCTGTTTAAGTGTGGACAAGTCACAATATTTTAGGAAATGATATAAAAGTTCAGAAATTTCCAAGGGTGGTAGCAGACTACTAATGCTAACACAATGCTCTTCCTCATTTTGGAATAAAAGTATTGATAGGGGAAGCACTAGAAGAATTTTCTTAAATCCTCGGTGCTAATCTGTTTTGACTCATTTTCTGTTTCGCTGTCATGGAAGATTCTTTGCTTCTCAAAGTATGGACCAAAGGTGACCACACTTTCATTTCTAACCCCAGAGACCCAGGGTCCCCATGTCAGGCCTGCCTAAATGCTGCCCTAAAGATGCCCAGCCCTGGTATACATCTGTGAGTTGCGCCCAGCCAGGAACTTACATAGTAGTCTGCTTAGGAAATATTTATTTGAAAAAACTTTGAGTAGCAGTTATTATACTTATCTGAATGCTACAGGTTCTTTTTCAGTGTGTTTTAACTCTTTTCCTAATGAGAACAATGAAAAGTCTCTTATTCAATGGCTAAAACAAATTTTAGCGTTGCTTCAGCTTTTATAGAAAAACTCATAAGATTGGGAATGCATACTATCCAGAACTAAGTTTTCTTATATAGGGCAGCGGAATCTTGAAATTGTATTATTATAAAACAACACATTTTTATATATTTATGTATTTAGTAGAAAATTTGGAGAAAATAAACATAAAGAAGGAAAATTATCTCTGACTAGAATAAGGTATAACTGCAATGAACATTTTAGTATGTTTTCTTTTTTTTGCAAGCATGTATATACATAGGGAAAATAATACCTATATTTGCTGAATTCAAATTGTACTATTTATGTAGTACTTTTGTATTTTTTGCTTATACTGTGATCACTTTAGTGTCATTAGCTATCCTTAGAAAACATTTTTAAAAGGTGTATAATAGTTTTAATTATATGTATTATTATTATTATAAAATATAATTAATTTGGTATTCCTTGTTTTTTGACAATTAGGACTTCTAAAGTAATATTTAATTGAAAATTATAATTTAAAAACAAATACCAAGTTTGTTTTAATATGCATTCCTTCATTTGAATTTACAGAAATGGGTTTATAGGCCCAAAGGGTCAACGAATCTTCCTCTTTCTCAGAGGAGTCCTGGGTTCTACCGCCATGATCCTTTTATACTACGCTGTCCAGACAACATCCCTTGCTGATGCCACAGTTATCTCGTTTAGCTGTCCAGTGTTTACGTCTATATTTGCTTGTATATTTCTCAAGGAAAAATACAGCCTTTGGGATGCTCTCTTCACTGCATTCACCATCACCGGAGTGGTCCTAATCGTGAGGCCGCCGTTTTTGTTTGGTTCCAATGCTGCGGGGATGGCTGAAAGTTACCCAGATCACCTGAAGGGCACGTTCGCATCCGTGGGACATGCCGTGCTTGCTGCCTTGACTCTAGTTATCCTCAGAAAAATGGGGAAATCTGTGGACTACATTTTGAGCATTTGGTATTATGTAATACTTGGCCTCCTGGAATGTGTCATTGTCCTCTTTATATTAGGAGAATGGAGTCTGCCGTACTGTGGGTTGGACAGGCTCTTTCTCATACTAATCGGGCTGTTTGGTTTGGGGGGTCAGGTGTTTCTCACCAAAGCCATTCAAATAGAAAAAGCAGGACTAGTAGCAATAATGAAGACAATGGATGTGGTTTTTGCTTTTTTATTTCAGATTATTTTCCTTAATGACATACCCACGTGGTGGACGGTGGGTGGTGCACTCTGTGTAGTAGCCAGTAGTACCGGGGCAGCGGCTCGGAAATTGTGCCAGGGTTCCAAATGAAGCCTCATTGCTCAAATGGGTATTTTTTTCTTTCAAGTACATCACCCAGTTCAGACACACCACATACGCATACACCCAGATAATCTGCTTTTACTTCATTGATTATATTTAACACATTTCATAACTAAAGTACCATTTTTTAATATGGTATGTCTTTAGTGAAGCATAGCCAGTCAGTTTGGTCTAGCAATTATTATTATTATTATTTTTATTATTTTTGTTGTTGTTGGGATGGCATTTGTAAGAGGACAGCTCATTAATTGAAGAAACACTGCAAAAAACTTTATGACTCTAATATAAATATGTGTAATTTTTTGAAGTGTGTTTTTCGTACTGATGGAATATAAGTGGGGAGGAAATTTTAGACGCCCTTTGAGTAGTGTAGAGGTTGAGAAACTTACTGATAATAATGCTGCTACAATTAGTATTATGTTGAAAATTCATTTGAAACATAATTCCATTTAGGAGGCCAAAGCTGAAATTTGGAATAGGTGCCTACTTAATGGTGTTAATAATACAAACGAATTAGCCTTATTTTCAAGGCTTTTATAAATGATTATCATTCTTTTAACCCATATTCGTGCCTTTTCATCTTAATGCCTGAATTTTTATATGTAAACTTTTAAAAATCACCAAGTTTGACTAATAGTTTCTCTTTCAGTGGCATTTGCAACTGTAACTATCATTCTATAATTTTAATTGTCCTTTTTTTTTTGACACTGCACTAAATTTTTTGAAACTTTCTAAGATTTCAAGCCTTTAAATCACAAGAGATAAATCTTGGCATGGCCAATGTGCACATTTCCATCCTTAAGTCTTTTCCCCTCACTAGAAATGTGACTTTCTATAAATTCCCTTTGAATTTATAGAGTGATGCCAAATAAAATTTTCTCAGGATTTTATTAGGTTGAATCATATGAAATTGCTGAAGTTTTACCTTTCTAACTTACAAAAACTATAGTTTCTTATGGTTCACCCTAATAGATACCTCCCTTTCACTCTAAACCAAATACTTAGAGGACTTTGGAATATATATTTTTAAAACAACTTTTTAAAGTACAGTCATACTATTAAACTTATTTTTATAGTCTTTCCCTTATGGAATTATAGGTAATAATGTTTCATGTTATATGTTAAATGTAAAGACCTGTGAATTCCATGGTTGATTGACTTTTGTGGTCTCTGGAATAGAAAAAAAATCACTGTTAAAGTCTAGTATGTCAGTGTGATATTAAATGTCAATGCTGCACCATGATACTAACATCATGAATTCAAACGACACATTTTGTATCTGGAACTTCATCAGGCCAATACTCTATAGTTAAAGAGAGAATTGAATATTTAGGATAGCTCGGAGGTTCATCAGGAAGTAGGGAGTCTATGCAAATGATTTTGTCTCAATGAATCCTTTGTTGGTGAGTCTATAATGGGCTCCAACTCTTACTTTGTCAGACCTAGCATCTATTATTATCATAAACCTGCAAATTTGAAAGATCATAGGCTCTTCCCCACCTTTTCATCACAATTCTTCCAAAGTGAGAAGGAACTTGGCTTCGCAGGTTTATGTCTTAGTGAGAAAGAATCTTCTCCAAAAGTTCCAAGAGGGAAAATTTTTGACTTACTCATCTTCCCAAATGCTTCCCACCTTACAAATCCTAAAGGAAGTTTATTTAGGGGAGTCACACTGTCATAAGTTTAACCTAATCCACAATATTGGGGCTTAGAGTTGCAAAAGCATCATTTTGCAAGTATCTTAGATAATTACAGAATCAGCATTTTAGAGCTCAAGGGTTAGAAATCCTCTTGTAGGAGCCATGCTACATAGATAGAGATGCTAGGGAGGGGACCTGTCCAGGATGGGTTTCCATGGCCTTCTCCCCTCCCTCAGTTCCATGATAAAGTATGTAAAGTAACCACTGCTTGATTTACCTGAGGTAAATTAACTCTCGAGGAGCCCTCCCCTGGTTCTTTACTTTGCACAATAAAAGAATCTATGAGACCTTGAAAGTTAAATTCCCTTGGGCCTGTACACTAGAGACATGTTTTATTTCAACAGTGTGGTTTAAGTACTTGAATGTCACAATATATGACCAAGGTTGGAGAAAAAGTTCTTCTCCCAACTTTTACAGGGTGTGATTCTTAAACACTTTTATAATGTCCAAAGTATATACTAGGATATGTATTGTAACAATTATAGGTGCGAAGATTGTAGTTTATCTTGAAAAGGAAAATATTTTCATAAATTGTTTTTATTTTATAAGTACTAATAAAATTAATATGAAAGAAAGCTGTATATTGGATTTTATGATTATAGCAAATGTGCTTTCTAATATAACGTCCTTTTTCATCCACATGCTTCAAAATTCATTTTGTAAGATTGGCCTTTAGCCATTCAGCTGTGATGTGATCTCAAGTTTCTATTTATCTGTCCCTCTGATACTGTTACAGCAAATCCAATATATCTAAAATAAAGGCTTAAATCTTCTGTTCCAGTAAGGCCTTCATTGTTCTTATACTACAAAGTTTGGAGCAGCTTTAAACTCTGTACTTTCTGTTCCCTTAGCTAATTTGTTACTAGGTCCTGGAGTGTCTATCTGCTTATTGTTGTGTGGATTTATTCTTGGCCATTTCTACTGCTACAATGTTAGTCCAAGATTTATCACCTCGCAACTGAATTACCAGGACCATATCTAATTGGGTTACCCATTTCTAGAATCTTTCTTCCACTCAGATCCTTGTCCTACTGCCATACTAATCTTTGTAAAGCCCTGCTTTTATTGTTACTCTGGTTCTCATGACACCACGCACAACAATGCCTTATTACACACCGCATCACATCCAAATTACTCATCTGGTCCTCTTCTCACTTTTCCAACCTGATTTCCCATTTCCCAATACAAATTTGACACTCAGATACATCTTCCCACCAACTCCCACATTTGCCAAGAGATTCCTTCCCTCTATCTTCTGCTTTCTTTTCTTTCTCGTCTTTGCCCTCTAAAGCCACTTAGCCTCCAATGGCTCAGCTTGAGCTTTTCTTTCTTCTACTATCTCCAGCTTCTCCCACCCACACTAGTCCACTTTGGAAAAATAGATAAAGCACTAGATTGGGCGTTTGAAGACCTGAGTGTGCTTTTACCACTGTCTAGCTTGGCAAGTCACTGAATATGCCTGAGCCTGTTTTCCTCATTTGCTTCATTTGTTAAATAGAGTAATATTACTTACTTGCTCAACCCATGTTACAAATGAGTGCCACAGAAAAGACTTGGAGACCATAAAGGAAGACAGAAACACTAAGTATTGAACTGTGGTTAATACTGTAGACTTGAGCGTTCACTCTCCTCTTCAAAGTGATGCCTACCCCCAGGGTCCTTCCTTCTGAGTAGTTTCACCAGGAAATGAAGGAACAGTCTTCTGGATTACAAACCTCACTGGGTTCCCTCCTGCTAGCACAGAATTCCACTGTTGAGCAGCTCTCATTTCCTGGCTGATCCGCCCATGTACCACTGCCAAGGGTCACCAACCTTTTTATCTTATGCACAGATAGGTGCTACCACCTTTCCAGTTCTGGCTTTAGCTCTGGTTCTCTGTATTACACTTGGCTTTGGCTAGGGCATGAGCCTGATTCTCTGTGCATTTCTCAGGCGGTATTCTCAGCAAAACTCTTCTAACCCAAAAAACATAACTAGTCTTTTGAAGGTAATCTACTGGGAAGAGAGCCAGATGTCCCAGATAACATGCTGGCCTCTGATCTAGGTGTATGGCGTCATGGTCAGTACTGGGCATTAGAATTCGGTTATTCTAAGCTGGGCACATGAAACCTGGGCACTACCTCAAGCACACGGTTATATGGCCCCTTTGGTCATTACATCAAATCTAATACAGCTACCATAATCTCTTAGCATTCTGTAAGATAACCTATCAGGGACTCTCTGTGATCTGCAAAGAAAGACGCACCCAAGTTTTAGCTTATTGGAACACTAGGTTTGGAGCTGGACTTGGAAAACCAGTTCATAGAAAGCTCATGAACGTTGGTGCTGCCCATCCATCTCCTGGAAAATGGGGATGGGGCTTTACAGCGGGAGGGCAAGGAGCAGACATATCTTGGTGTCAAGACAGGGCAGAAAGTGGTGTAGCACAGAAATCCAGTCTACAAGAAAATGTTACACCAGGTTCCCCAGAGTACCATGCCAGCTATCATTCATTAAGCCAGATTTGCAACAATATAAAACAATATTTTTCTCACTAATTTTTAAAGTTATTTTTTCCATAGGAATGCTATTTATGTTAACGTAAAATGGAATCATTTTTAATAAATATAATTTTTTTTCAGTTTTGTTTTCAAATACGGCAAACTTTTCTATATATAATCCATATAAACAGAAACTGGAGTTCTCAGTGATGCTTAAGAGAGTAAAGAAGTACAAAACCAAAAAGTTTCAGGACTGCAGATTTAATAGAGTTTTAAAATTTGAAACCTTACAAAAAAGATTACACCCATCATTAAATTTACTAACTTCTTCATGAAGTTCTGACAGTCTGAAAGGCAGCTAAATAACTATAAATTGTAAATTAATGTAACTGTAAATTAATGTGGTGTTCCATTTTAGAATTGTGAAGTTAAACAACTCTAAATGTATACGCGATATCCAAATTGTATACCCGAGAGAGAGAGAAAAGGAACAACAAGCAATCTACTTGGTCCATTGTCATATCAAATTGTCTCTATTACTTCCTTTATAAGTGCTTTTGCTCCTCTGTATGTGATTTTAGAAAAGTCAGAAAAGTTTGATGCTTTATAGTCATGTTTGTAGGTAATATGTACTTTGATACAACTTCTATAAGGGGCAATTTAGCAGCGTCTATCTATTTACAAATACACATGTATTTTCATCCAGAAACTCTATTGTAGGAGTTTATCTTATACTTGCTTATACAAGATGACGTGTACAAGATTATTCATTACTTGTATTACAGTATTACTTATAATAGCAAAAAAAAAAATAGCACTAGGCAGAAGAAGGGGGTGGAAAATAGAACAAGCATAAATGTTCCTCAATAGGGTTCTGGTTAAATACGTAATGGCATATACATAAAATAAAATGCAATTTAAAAAAATTAAGGAAGAGCAAGAGAGCTTTCCATGTATGAGTGTGCAGTAATCTTCAGGATTGTTTAGTGATAAAAGCAAGAGTCACATAGTAGTATAGTATAGAATATGATCATTTGTAAAAAAAAGCGGGTAAACAGAATATTCCAGGAGGATTCACAAGAAACTGTTAACATTGGTTGCCTGTAGGGAAAAGAATTTGGCAGCTGAAGAACAGGGTGGGGAGACTTCACTGAATCCTCTTTTAAACCTTTTGAATTTTGAACCATGTGGATATATAACCTAGTCAAAAACTAAAAATAAAAAACTGGTGAACAAAAACAAACAGATGACTTGCTAAGAAAGGAGAAAAGAAGGGAGGGGGTAAAAGAGAGAGATGGAGACATACATACACATATGCATGTATGCATGCATACATAAGTATTCACTGCTTTAATCTGAGCTATCAGCCTGGCTCACCGTTACTGATGTCCTTTTCCTGTCGTCTCTTTTCCTCATCCAGTCTATAAATCAGACTTAAATTCCATGATTGAAGAAAATATAAAAGGAAAAACAATTTCAGCTTTTAAATAGAAATATATCCCCCAAGGTCCCAGAAAGCATTGCCCATCCCTGAGCAAGATGCCTGTCTTTCCACAGCACCCAAACCATTTTTACTTGGAAAAGAAACTACCATTTATTGCATATGTCCCATCCAGGCCAGGAGCTTCTTGATCTTTGTCTCATTCAATCCTTGCCAACTCTGGGAGATGGGTTAATTGGGAAACTGAAGTTCAAAGAGGTCAAATAGGTCACCTACCTGATAAATTCCAGTGCCCTCACTAGTAAATGATGAAGCTGGGCCACTGCCCTTGGTGTACCTGACCCCAGAGACTTTGACCTTTCCAATACTCCATGTCACCCCTCTACCTGGGGTAGAATGCAGGACTGGGAGTCACTGTAGTGAAATGATTGTTCCTTGACTTCAAAGACTGGTGCATATTTTACAGTTAGAGCACACCTCACCTGAGACCAGCCACATTTCAGGTGCTCAATGGTCACATGTAGCTAGTGGTTACCATGTTTGACAGCACAATTCTATAAAGTGCTGGGAGGAAAAAGGGTTATAACAACAACCACTATTTCTTGAGCCCTGCCATGTGCCAGGACATGTTAAAGCTCCTTACACATTTCTCCATTTGATCCTTGGAATAACCTTATGAGATTGATGTTCTTTTCCCTATTTTAAAAATAAGAATGATAAGACTTAGAGAGTTTCAGAGACCTGTGTAGTCACACAGTGAGCAAAGGACAGAAGACAGAGCAGATCACATGTGAGTCTATTTAACCCAAAGCACTTTCTAATTAATCTCATGCTTCCCATTTACAGATATGAGAAGATGAATTGCTCTGGACTTTACCCCAAAGGTTATGAAGCAGGAACGATCCTAAACAAAGCTCACAGGAACGGTACTAATACCACCAGTAAAGTATGCAACCAAACCTTCTGTTCCCTGTGAAGGCACAGGGCACCTACAATGAGAATTAGAGAAGCAGAAACAAGGTGCTAATAAATTTCCCCAGTCAAAAAAATTCTATAAGAAGCAATGGTGAATGGATGAATAAGATGAAAACAAAAGGAAATCTACACTAACCAGAAAGAGATAAGTGAGTTTGAACATTGACAAATGGCAGAGTTGGTATATAAAAGTAATCATAACCTTGGCAGATAGACATGCAATTTCAATAAGCAAGTAGATATGGGTGCCACAGATCCCATCTGTAAAGTTGCCCCTGGGAGGAGGAGGAACTGGAGCCTGGAGCCATGTTACCTAGATTGACTATGGGGACAAAGGAAAGCAAGTCATAGGAAGAGCCAAGGTCACAACAGAGGAAACTGGAATGTGCAACCAACTAACATGTGTGTGAGAGAACACACTGTTCTGGTGGGCTCCACACAGACTACCAGGGTAGACACACCTGCTTATATGGACCCAGTTAGGACTAACCCCCAAAGCTGGAGTCCATATACACAATCCTCAGTGAAATGAGAGCATCATGCTAAATTTATTAAACACTTACATTATGCCTTTTCTAAATTTAGAGTTTAAATACCTTTTATTTATGTAATGATGGTTATAATGACTAGCTGTTGTTTGGGTGGCTTTGTCTGTCTGTTTTTTGAATGTCCTCACTTGGCAAATGTAAAAGTTGACAACCTTATATTGGTCCTCCACTTTTATTATTTTTTAAAAAAAATTTAGTGGTATATAAAATATAAAAAGCACTACTTAAGATTCCATCCTTTCTCATATATATCGGATTTTGCTTCTCTCTGGTATAATTTCAACTACTCTTTCTACCCTAGCTCCATGCCCTCAGCAGAAAAATATGCTCAAATTTCTTCCAATCAAACCAGATCAAATGAAACTTTTCTTAAACTCTCCTCTCTTCCTCTTTAGGTACACCCAAGCACCTGCTTCTTCTTTAACTACCATTCTTTTCTCAATTCCCCCAATTGTTTCCTCCACCCCCAAATTTTTTACACTGGAAATGGAACACCAAACAATTGTGCAATAGTTTCTCCACTCCACCAAAATAAATATTAACTGAAATCTATTATTTGGTTGTAATGTTTTTCCTTATGGTTGAATCACTATTAAAACAATATTGTGAGAGGGCAGTTCAAGACAGCAACAGAGGAAGACTCTGAACTCATGTCCTCCCATGGACACAACAATTTACAACTACATATGGAATATTTTTCTCCCAAAAAAAAAGACCTGAAAACTGGATGAACAGTACCTCCACAACAAAGAACAAAAAGACCACATTGAGGTGATTAGGAGAGGCAGAAACACAGTCTTTCTAAAAACCCTACCCCAGGCATGGCGACTCACAATCAGGAGGGATCTCAAAAATATTGAAATTCTCCCTAAGGAAGGAGAGGTTTGTGCCCCACATCAGGCACCTCAACCTTTGGGTCCAGCACCAGAGAGACTAGTCCCCATCATGTCTGAAAACCTATGTGGATTACATCCAGGAGAATAATAGAACAGTAGGGAATGGAGAACCCACTCTTAAAGGGCTAGCACACAGACTCACCCCAGGACTCAGCACAAAAGTAGCAGTTTGAAAACACCTACACCATAAATGAAGGCGACCCACTTACTAATCTTAAAGCATCTGCCAGAGACACAAGAACCTCCTGGGTCTCTCCTCAGGGACAGAGGCACTGGTGGGCACCATTTTTGCAATCTCATTCTATCTTGCTAGCTGGCACTGGCAAGCACCATTTTGGCACTTTCCATCTAACCTGATAGTCAGTGGGCATGCTCCATCCACCTCTGTGCCATAGCTATGCCCTAGAGAGGTGAATGCTCTGCCCTTTGCCCCATGCTACAGCCATGGGCCCACCACAGCCAGCAGGCTCAGCCCAAACAGGGGTGCCCCGAAAGCACCTGGCTCTGGTGGTTAGGGAGCAATTTTGCTTTTGAGCCCCACAGGAGGACATCTACTAAAGACCGTTCCCTCAAGACTGGAAGAAGTAGCTGTCTTGCCTAATACACAGAGACAAACACAGAGTCAAATAAAATGAGAAGGAAAAGGAATATATTCCAAATGAAAGAATAAGACAAAATCTCAGAAAAATACCTTAATGAAATGGAGATAAGTAATTTTCCTGATAAAGAGTTCAAAGTAATGTTCATAAATATGCTCACTGAACTTGGGAGAAGAGTGGTTGAAAACAGTGAGAATTTTAACAAAGAGACAGAAAATACAAGAAAATCCCAAACAGAAGTCACAGAACTGAAGAATACAATAACTGAACTGAAAAAAAAAATATACTAACAGGGTTCAACAGCAGACTGATGAAATGGAAGAAAAAAATCAGCGAGCTGGAAGACAAAGCAACAGAGCTCATTCAGACAGAGCAGCAGAAAGAAACAGAATTTTAAAGAGTGTAGATACCTTAAGGGACCTATGAGACAATATCAGGAATTTAACATTTGCATTATAGGGTTCCCAAAAGGAGAAGAGATAAAAGAGGGCAGAAAACTTATCTGAAGAAACAATGGCTGAAAACTTTCTTCATTGGGGGAAGGAAACAGACATCCAGGTCTAAGAAGCCCAGAGAGTACTAAATAAAATGAACCCAAAGAGATCCACACCAAGACACATTATAATAAAAATGTTAAAAGTTAAAGATAAAGAGAGTATCCTAAAAGCAGCAGGAGACAAAAACAAACAAACATGTTACATACAAGGGAAACCCTATAAGGTATAGACAGATTATTCAGCAGAAACTTTGTAGGCCTGGAGGTAGTGGAATAACATATTCAAAGTGTGGAAAGGAAAAAAACTTCCAACCAAGAATACTCTACTCTGCAAGGTTATCATTTAGAATTGAAGGATTCATAAAGAGTTTTCCAGATAAGCAAAAATTAAAGTGGTTCATTGCCACTAAACCAGCCTTACAAGAAATGTTAAAAAGTCTTCTTGAAGCTGAAAAGAAATGGCACTAATTAATAACAAGAAACATATGAAAGTAAAAATCACACTGGAAAAGGTATATATATATATATATATATATATATATATATATATATATATATATCTGAAATGAGATATCAATTATATGAAAAAAGCTGGAAAAATCACAAAGCTGTGGAGATTAAACAACGTGGTTCTAAACAAATGGGTCATTGATGAAATCAAAGGAGAAATAAAAAAAAAAACACCTAGACACAAATAAAAACAAATATGACATACCAAAATTTATGGGATGTAGTAAAAGTGGTTCTAAGAAGGAAGTTTATATATATATATATATATATATATATATATATATATATATATATATATATATATATGTAAAGATAGTGAAGGTATCACCTATAGTGAATCAATCACCTATAAAGCTAATATGATGGTCCCAAAACAAAAGTAGTAAAATTAACTAAAACTACAATAACTAGTTAAGGTTAAGAGATACTAAAATAAAAATATGTAAAATATGACATCAAAAACATAAAATGTTGGGGGACTAAAAATGTAGAGTTTTCGAAGTGTTCAAATTTAAGTTGCTATTAACTGAAAATAGACTGTTGTGTACATAGGATGTCATATGTGAACCTCACGGAAACCGCAAAGCAAAAACTCATAGTCAAGATACCAAAGAAAATAAAAAAGGAAACTAAACATAACGCTAAAGAAAGTCATCAAATCACAGGAAAGAGAAGGAGGAAAAAGAAAGGAAAACAGAGGAACTACAAAAAACAACCAGAAAACAATTACAAAATGGCAATAAGTACATACTTATTAATGAGTACTTTAAATGTAAGGGGACTAAATTCTCCAATCATAAGACATAGAATGGCTGAACGGATTAAAAAAACAAGACTCATCTATATGCTGCCTACAAAAGACTCACTTCAGAAGTAAGAACACACACAGACTAAAAGTGAAGAGATAGAGAAAGGTATTCCATGCAAATGGAAATGGTGTAGCAGTACTTATATAAAAAAAAATATACTTTAAAACTAAGATTGCAATAAAAGACTAACAAGGGTATTACATAATGACTAAGGGGTCAATCCAAGAACAAGATAAACATTTATAAACATGTATGTAACCAAAATAGAAGCAACAAAATATATAAAACAAATATTGACACACCTAAAGGAAGAAATTGATAGCAATACAATAATAGAAGGGGACTTTAACAACACACTTACATCAATGGATAGATTCCACAGACAGAAAATCAATAAGGAACATTGTCCTTAAATGACACATTTGACCAAATTGATTTAATAGATACATACAGAACACTCCACCCAAAAGCAGCAGAATATATATTCTTCTCAAGTGTACATGGAACATTCTCTAGGGTAAATCAAATGTTAGGCCACAGAACAAGTCTCAATAAATTGAAGAAAATTGAAATTATATCAAACATTTTTTCCAACACAACAGTATGAAATGAGATATCAATTATAAGAAAAAAGCTGGAAAAACCACAAAACTGTGGAGATTAAACAACGTGGTACTAAACAAATGGGTCATTAATGAAATCAAAGGAGAAATAAAAAAACACCTGGACACAAATAAAAACAAATATGACACATACCAAAATTTATGGGATGTAGTAAAAGTGGTTCTAAGAAGGAAGCTTATAGCAATATAGGCCTACCTCAAGAAATAAGAAAAATCTTAGATAAACAATCTAACTTTACACCTAAAGGAACTAGAAGAACAAATGAAGCCCAAAGTTAATAGAAGGAAGGAAATAATAAAGATCAGACTGGAAATAAATGAAGTAGAAGCTAAAAAAAGAGGCTAATAAAACTAAGAGCTGGTTCTTTAAAAAGATAAACAAGATTGAGAAACCTTTATCTTGACTCATCAAGCAAAAGAGAGAGGGCTCAAATAAATAAAACTAGAAATGAAAGAGAAGTTACAACTGATGCCACAGAAATACAAAGGTTCATAAAAGCCTACTTGAGCAATTACACACCAACAAATTAGACAACCTAGAAGAATTTAATAAATCTCTAGAAACATACAATCTTCTAAAACTGAATCACAAAGAAAAACAAAATCAGAATAGACCAATTACTAACAGAGAGATTGAATAAGTAATAAAAACCTCCAACAAACAGAAGTCCAGAACCAGATGGCTTCACTGGTGAATTCTACCAAACATTCAAAGATTTAATATTCATTCTTCTCATACTCTTCCAAAAAAATTGAAGAGGAGGGAACACTGCCAAAATCATTTTATGAAGCCAGAGTAACCCGGATATCAAAATCAGACAAAGACACCACAGAAAAAGAAAATTACAGGTCAGTATCCCTGATGAGTAGAGATGCAAAAATCCTCAACAAAATATTAGCAAACTGAATTCAACACTACATTAAAAGCATCATCCACCATGATCAAGTGGGATTTATTCCAGGGATGCAGAGATGGTTCAACGTCCTCAAATCAATCAATGTAATATACCACGTTAACAAAATGAAAGGAAAAAAATCATACAATCATCTCAATAGATGGAGAAAAAGCATTTGACAAAATTCAACATCCATTTTGAATTGAAAGAGAAAGACAAATACCGTATAACTTCATTTATATGTGGAATTCAAAAACAAAACAAAACAAAACCCAGACTCATAGATACAGAAAACAGATTGGTCGATGCTAGAGGGGATGGGGTGGGCTGGAAGGGTGAAGCAAATGGGTAAAGGGGATCAAGAAGTACAAACTTCCAGTTATAAAGTAAGTCATGGGGATAAAATGTACAGCATGGGAATATAGTCAGTAATATTGTGTTAAGTTTGTATGGTGCCAGATGGCAACTAGATTTATTGTGGTGATCATTTTGCAACGTATACAAATGTTAAATCGCTATGTTGTATATATGAAACTAAAATAACATTGTATGTCAATTATACTTCAATAAAAAATTTTAAAATTTCAAAAATAAAACAGTATTACCTTCTTCCTATTTAATCACCTTGGGAGGGCCCAGTACTTCAGCTATGTATTAAATAGTCCTTTGTCAGATACCTAGGGAACTTAGCCAAATTTATATGCTTGCATATAAAAGAAAAGCCATGTTCCAAACTGGCTTTTAAATATGCTTTGTGTTCCTTTTATCTTTTTATTTTGACATAATTTCAGAATTACAGAAACCTTGCAAATTGTACAAATAATTCCTACTACCTTTCACCCAGATTCCCTAAGAATGAACGTTTGAAACTAAGTTGCAGACATGATGCTATTTATTCTTCATATCAGGATCCTCCAGAGAAACAAACCAATGATACACACGTAAACACACACACATACATACACATGTACATATATATATTTATACACATATACATATCTCTTAAGATCTCTCTCTCAAGAGAGAGATTTATTTTAAGGAATGGCTCACACAACTGGGGGCTGGCAAGTCTGAAATTTGTAGGGCAAATTCAGGTAAATGTTGCAGTCTTGTGTCTGAATTCCACAGGGCAGCAGGCTGAAAATTTAGGCAGACTTTCTATATTTCAGTCTTGAGGAGATGTCCTTCTTTGGAAAACCTAAGTCTTTGCTCTTAAGGCCCTTCAACTGATTCAATGAGGCCCAGCCACATTACGGAGTATAATCTGGGTTACTCAAAGTTTACTAATTTAAATGTTAATCACATTTTTAAAATACTTTCACACCAACATTTAGACGGGTGTTTAATCAAACAACTGGACATCATAACCTAGTCAAGTTGACATATAAAATTAACCATCCCCAATCCCTAAAATTCTGTAGTGTATATTTCCTTGAAAAGGATATTCTCTCAATAACCACAGGAAAATTTGAAAAATCAGAAAATTAACATCAATACAATGCTATATACAATACAATATACTGACCTTATTCAGATTTCACTAATTTTTTCAATAGCAAAAAAATTTTTTAAATAAAAATAAATATGGACTGTTCCAGAGTAAACAAGAAAAATGTTTAAAAATCAGAAACTATTATCAAGAAAGCAATTTTCATGAAAGGATTATTGATTTTTTTAAAAAAAATTCTCATTAAGGAAATAAAATGTTGGCAATTCTCTGATGGACCCGCCCATTTTTAAAAATTTGATCTTCAAAATCCCTAAATCTGGTACCTGGCTGGAGATTCCATCCTTTTTTATATGCTCCAGTACCTTGTTTTATAATTCTTTAAACTCTCCATTTCTACTGGCCCCTTTTCTTCTACATATAAATATGTTCAGGTCTCTCTTGTCTTCAAGTTAAACAAAAGCAAACAAACTTTTCTTTAATTCCAACCTTTCTCTTTTGCCATTATCCTAGTTCTTCCCATCAAACCTAGCTTCTAGAAAGAATCACCCACACCTGTCTCATTTTCCTCTCTTTCCATTTAACTTCTCAATTATAGAGGACATCAATCAAATCCCTTTATCCTTGTTCACAATCTTAGCTGTAGAGGGTGCAGCTCACTGGCCCATATGGGAAGTGAACCAGCGACCTCAGCGTTAGGAGCACGGCGCTCCATCCACCTGAGCCACGGGGCCAGCCCCAAATAAACCAATTCTGATTAATGAAATGAGAAGGGAAGTCTACAGGCAACATCTCTGGGAAAGATTTTCTTGCTCTCACAATGAAGCTTCTGCTAAGAACCTTCCCTGCTTTGTAATGAGGCGATGCTTGAAGCTGCTGCAGCCTCTTGCAACCATGAGGACACTTAGCCAAAGAGGTGACTGATAAAACTCAGTGACACTACAAGAGGTAGTTAACATTTTGCAACTAGGCAACCTTCATTAGACAATTAAATAGTCATTTCTCCCCCCCAGAATTTAAGGTACTAAAAAATCCATTATTTAAAAACTTTATTTTTCAGTTTTTAAACATCCTAATTATTTACGAATATTATAAAATCATTATTTCTTATTCCCACCACCTTTTTATTTCTTGTTTTGCGAATTCCCAGTATTTCAACTATGTTGTGTAAAATAAGCTATTGATGGATATCTTAAGAATTTAACCACTGGACATGTCATTATATGTAAGACAAAATTCCAAGGTGGCACACAACTGCCCTGGAATCTATCAGTTAATGGCAATTCTATGTGCATGGCTCCCAGACTTTCAATTTAATATGAGTTATTTTAATGAAACATTTTTCTAAGGTTCTGTGCACTTTCTTATGTACGGTCCTTTCAAAAGGCTGCCCAGCAGGTTGGTCTATGATTTTTCAGCAAAGATAGCAGTGGTATTTCAAAAGAGCTTTTAAGATTCAGAAATCATTTACAGGGAAGTGATTTTAATGAAGTGGTTCAATAGTTCTTATTATCAAAGAATGTTGATTTGGATGTCTGCCTGGACTACACTTTAGGGAAAAAAGAATTGTCAAAGTACCTTTAAGGCTATATGCCCACGATCTCCTTTGTTTAGTGCTCAATTTTACCAGTAGATGTCACTGTAGGCAGACATGATTTTAGAAAAAACACAAAAAGGTGACCTCATTAGTGTTAAAGGATATCAGGGGGAAAAGCAAACAATCTCTTCTATATCTAAACATACAGTCTTTTATTTAAGAAAACACAATAGGCATCTAATAAGTTTGCTGAGTGAGTTAATGAACAATCAATGTATATTAATTATTCTGCCTTGAAATCTTTGTGACCGAGTCATGTTCTGATAGGAATATCAGAAGGAAAGCTTTAGAATTTGCACAATAAAAATGATCTCTAATATATGAGTGGACAAGTTTAGAAGAAAACAACTTGTTTAGAGTCCATTCATGAGAAAGGGCATGAGACTTCAAGCAATTCTATTTTGCAGACGTTAAATGCACCCACCCTATGTCAGCACTGAGTTAGGTTCTACTGGAAACAAAGAGGGAGTCGTGGTACCTAGAGCTCCATGGGAAAGTGAAGCAGAGGCCATTTGTTTTGTCCTCCGTCTGTGAAATGGGGAAGGGTCAGATTTTCCTGGCACCAGAGACAGGTAAGTTCTAAAATCTGGGAGAAGGGGCCAAGAAACAATTCCCACTAGCTCTCCTTCAACACCCACTTTCCTTTTTTAAAAACTGAGGCTTGCCTGCAGATAACATACAGAGATTAAGAAAACAGTTTACAAATCTGGCAAATTATTCTGAGTTTTGATACTAATTATGTATGACAATAAGTATTACATCCATTTTTAATGCTAGCTAAGTGGCTAAATCAAGTCCTTTGTCTGATTTAATCCCCCCAAAAGCAATATGAGGCAGGAATTTTTATTATCCTCATTTTAAGAAATGAAGTCTCTACAAAAATAGTAGGGTTGGGGGGGAGCAGATTGAGAGGTTCAACAAGTTGTCCAGGATCAACCAATTAACGAACAGTAGAATGAAAGGTAGAACCAGACTTTTTCTTAGTTCATTACGCCAAGGCTCTAGGCAGGGTCTGACTGCAGAGAAAATCTGGAGTCCACATTGTTTAGTTGATTTTGCCCCTTTCATTTTTTAAATCTTAATTATTGAACCATGCCTATAAACCAGACACTCTGCTTTGTGCTAGAAGAATCAATGAGCCAGAAGAAGGGGAATATAATCGCAAGAAAGCCGAGTGTCCTTAGGAGAACTAATAATTGAGTGGGAGATAGAGATGGGGGTGTTTGGAGAAGAGGGGAACTTGAATGAGGACAGCCATCCAGTCTGTCTTCTCCTCACAGCTAAGGAGTGTTTGGGGATAGTGGAGAAGATTTGGAGCAGCTGCTGTGAGGAATGTGGTTGGTTAAATAATATGTCTGGAGAAGAGAGGGGTATTTCAGGATCCTTCTTTCCACTCCTCAAAATTAAGTGAGCTTATTTCCTCAGATTTTCCAAAACAAAGTTCACCTCTGGCTAGAGCTCAAGCTTAAAAAATTCCAGTACAGAAGTTAGTCTTGTCTCTTGAAAATTTGTCAGCACTTAAAAAAGTTTGTTATCATGAAAATAGATCACTGATAATGCCACTGTAAGGACATGGAGGCTGAAATGCTCACTTGGCTTTCAATGTTGATTATCTATTTAACTTGATATTTCTTAATGTCACCTCATTTCTCAAATCAAGTAAGAAATGTTGAAATCGTGAGACAAACCTAACAGGTAGATACATTTGTATTTGTGCTGTCAAGGCACATGAGTTTATTGCTCTAAGTCCTTGGGTTTTAAACAATGTCATCTGCCTGCTTTGTGTTTCTTCATAAATGTGTAGATATTTTCTGGCCCCATCAGGATGTTTTCGTTTCTGCCTCCATTCCACTTAAAATATTTTGTTAAATATCTCATTGCCTTTTATGTTTAGAAATCCTCTCTTTGAGACATTCCGTCTTGCTTCTGGTGAGGGAGGTAAATCTGGTGGAGTGTTAATTACTAAAGGAATTTCTTCAGACTCAAATCTTCCCCCATACACTTTACCTCAGAGCAGGTAGAAAATGTCACTCTGGAGAAATTATAGGATAAATATCTCTAAAGCAAGGGCTTAATAACCAAGTCCATTATTAGTATATTTTGCCAGAGAGGACTTCACAACTATAAATTCATTATTAAAGCGCTCAACAAGAGGGAAAACTCCCCAAACAGGAAACACAAATTGCTAATAAATATATGAAAAATTGTTAACCTTTCTATAAAGAAATAAAGAAAACATTTACAGAGCAATTAGTTCTTTTCATTTTAAGTTACATTTTTTTTAAATGATAAAAACTCAATATTGGCAAAAGGGATCAAACTACAGATGGCACTATAGTTAGCAGTATAAACCGGTAAAATATTTTTGAAAATAAATTTGCAATATGTATCATGGCCTGTAGCCCAGTATCTCCATTTCTAGGAATCTTTCCTAAGAAAGTAATCTGAACACACACACACAAAACTTTTACATAAAGATATTCCTTTTTATAATTTATAACAATAAAAATATAAATAACTATTTCCCTATTTGAGTGTATTAGGTTTTAAAAAAAGCTACATTAATAGATTAGAATATTAACATCTTTTCACAATTATGTTTATAAAGAAAGAAGGAAAATAATTGTTTTATTTATGTTGTTTATTTATTTAATTGTTTAATTATTTAATTTATTATTATTATTATTTTTTATTTAATTATTTAATTTAATTTAAATTAATTATTTTTAATTAATATATATTTATTAATATATATTTTATTATTTTATTTTATATTATATATTTTATTTTATATTATTTAATATATTATATTTATTTAATATTTAATATTAATTTTTAATTAATAAATTAATTTTTATTTAATTATTTAATTGTTAATTATTTAATTAATTTAATTTAATTTAATTTAATTAAATTATTTATTTTTTTTTAGTTTGTTAGTGATATGATACTAAATGGAAAATCAAGGGAATAAATAAACACATATGAAAACACATATAAAGAATATATGTAATATACATATATACAGGGGGTGCCAAAAAGTGTATACACATTTTAAGAAAAGAAAACTGTATTAAAATTGTAATATTCAATATATACCAACAACAAAAGATGAATACAAGTCACATTTGACTTCTGCAATTACAAGAGGTCCTCAAAGTGGTTACCATCAGCGTCCAGACACTTCTGATTATGGCGAACTACTGCTTGAGCAGCGCTGACCAAAGTGTCCACTTGTAAACATTTTTTGGCACCCTCGGTATATACACGTCCTTTCTGTAAAATGACTAGATGATCTCTGAGGTCCCAAGTGTGAGTCTATAAAGTGAATCTCACAGTGCATTTTCACCACTCACTGGAAACTATAAAAATGATGTCAGTGACACCACTCGTATTAGGTCCGATTCCGTAGAAGCAGAGCCTGAGAAAAGCATTGGGGTGTGCATGATTTATTGGGGACATGCTCTTCAGGAAAAACCTGTGAGGGCATTAAAGAAAAAGACTGGGGAGCAGGAGAGAGGCACGCAAGGAAGTAGTTCAGGTAAAGTCTAGTCTTGGCCTGATTGGGGGTGGGGTGGTGGTGGTGCTGGTGGTGGTGGTGCTCTGGAGCATAAACCACACCACAGCATTGTAAGTGGTGCCCATCCCAAGAGCAGTTCTGGGGGTGCGTGGGACAGGGTAGAATCAATGAGCCATTAACAACAGTCCAGTTCACAGCAGCCAGGCACTGGGTGCAATAGCAAAGGAAAACTGGGTTGGCCCCGTTGTGTCTACCAAGCCATCTAGGGCCATTGTGAGAACTAAATGAAGTCACAATTGTGGCCCCATGAGACCCATCAAGGAACACAAGTAGCTTTTCTTACTCTTAATTGTAACTAGCTACTGGCTTTTAGAAACCACACCTAATTTTAAATACATATATAAATCTGACTATTTGAGGAAACAAGGTTGAGCTCTCCTTAGTAGCCAGGTGGCCTTGATTTCTCTGGATTGGTTTTCCTCCTGGGTAAAATAAAGTGATTGAATTAAATCAATGAAGGATCCTTAATCTGGGCCTGGAAATCACCAGGAGTTGTATTGAAATTCAGCCTTCCAAGCAGTTTTCTGGGATTAAGGTGCATAACTTCCATCAGATTCTTTAAGGAGAGAGTGACCCAAAAAAGCTGACTTCCAAGCTTCCTTCCACTCCGACACTTTATGAGTGTGATAGGAGACTTAGGTCAAAGGAGGAAATTAAGCATTACATTCCTTGTTCTGGTTTTATAAATACCGTCAATTAGAAGAAGGATGCTTTGGCTTCATCTTCCCTCATTCAGATTTAGGAATATTAAAAGCAGGCTCCCAAGACATACTAAATAACTCTCAAGGCTACATCTCCACCACTGCCCTGTCAATCTTTTTACAGTGGAGGAAACTGAGATGCTGGTGCAGTGACTCATCCAAAGTCCAACAGCACCCCCTTGTGGTTAGGATCTAGATGGTCAAGACTTCTTGTGGTTGTCAAATATCCTAGGAAACATATTTTGGATAATATTTTAAAAAATATATACCTCTTTTTTTCTCTTTCAAAAGTGATACTTTAAAAATTCAACAACACAGAAATATTTAAGATATAAATGGAAGGCTCAACTTCCCAGTTTACTTCCCTACATGCTAAGTAAAATAGTGGATTCTTTTTTAAAGAGATACACAAAGAATTGTTTGTTTGATTGAATGTTACAAAACTGGAATCATATTATACACACCGTCTGGCAACTTATGTCCAGACAGTATATCTTAAGTACTTTTTCATTTTAGAACATAAAGACGTACCTCACTTATTTGAAAACTGTAATAAGAACAACTTATACATATATCAAAGACCACTCATATGCTACTTTGAACTGCTAGGTTAAATCATTTTTTTTGAACATCATAGGAGTGAAACTTCTGCCATCTTGGAGAAATTATTCAAACTTCTTATAAACTAATTATAGAGGTTGTAGCTCTGCACTGTTCAAAAAAATTCAGAAACTGTTCTGGATCACTCACAGGACATTGTTCAAGTAAGCCTGTACCCACAGCCCCAGGGAACTGCCCTCCATTAAGCGTTCAGCAAGGTTCAGGCCCATCTGCTTTGCACAGGTGCTCATCACATCATAATTATAAACTGTGCAATAGCAAGAGAACGTATCAGCTGCCTTACCATGATTATACTATATTATATTATATTATGTTATGTTATATTATATTATATCATATATTATATATACTATAATGTTTAGCTTTTATAATTTTAGAATCCTACCCTATATCCTTAGAGTTTTGTAAGTTTTGGATTCTTATGATTTAATAAATGTTATATTTTGGTAGAAGTGAAATAAGTAACCTAAGAACTAGAAGCCAAATGATAGGTAGATAGAGATACATAGATATAGATGCATAATTATTTAACAAATCCTATTAAAACAAGACATTTTAATAGCTTCAAATTGAAGCTCAATTTGGCAAGACAGAAACAAATTTTACTTGCCCTAAAATGCAAATAAAGTTTCATGGGTGGAATTTTACATATAATATTCTTTTATTCAACCTGTAAAACAAACGCAATGTGATGGTTTTGAACCTTTAAGTAAATGCTTGACTTGCATAGGCACTGAGAATCTGAACATTTTCAAAATGTCTTGACTATTTCATAATGTTACAATATATATTTGAAAAGTGTGCTTTACCAAGCAAAGAACAGTATAGCATGGTAGTTAATGGTTCCAGCTCTGGAGTCAGATCAACACAATCTTAGCTTCATTATTAGCTAGGTGACCTTGAGCAAGTCACATCACTTTGCTGAACTTCAGTTTCCTCATGTGTGAAATGGGTTTATTAGTACCCAAATAACAGGAATGTAGCAAGAATTCCATGGGATCGTGGAGGTCTAGAGTTTTGCACAATGCCTAATGCAGAATAAGCATTAAGGATTATTACTGTTCTAAACAAAAGAGAAGCAAAAGCCACCCAGAACTCAGGTGAAGAAGGCTCTTCCCTGAGGTCCTGCTGAGCCACAAGGAGCCCATCAGGACCTCTTTGTCTTCTCTGTCTAAACCCTACATACTGTGCTTCACTGCATGATCTCACAGTGAGTGTCCCTTTCCAGGAAGATGCCTTCAATCATATCTATTTTTCTCCTTTTTTGACATCTGCAAGGAAAAGGGGAAGAAGGTCTTAAAGTTAAGTACCAGAACAGGCACGTGTTAGCAGTCAGAGGAAAGACTCCTGCTGCTGGCCCCTGAGGAAAGCCACCCAGACGGGCTTTGATGGTAACCTGATCTGAAGGAAGAACTTCGTTTCAGGCTAGAATTCACAGTGAATTTAGTCTTTTTTTCTCTTTTTTTCTTTTTTTTCCATGAAAGTAATGTGTATACTTGGTACAGAAAAAAATGCACAGTACAGAGAAATGCAACATTAAATTTCCTGTCCCCAAATAACTCCACTCCCAGTCCCTTGCTCCATTTTAGCTACTGGTTTGGGGCTCTTTGAGGGTCATCTCCATCAGAGGTGGATCTGAATGGAATAATTTCATCCCAGCGTTTATAAAGTCTGGGGTCAGGATATGCTGAACCAAAGGGAACCAGAGGATTCTTTGTCCTTCTGGTTAAGGCCAGTGTCAGCACTAAGAATTAGCAGACATCATCCTAGCAGGATTTGAAAATGGAATTTGGGAACAAATGAACAGCCCATAGTCAAAAGGGCCAGCAGGGCCAGAGGCACTGGGGTTGGCTTTTCTGTTGACCCCTCACCTCACCCATCCCCAGAGTCCTGGGCAGAGCCAAACAGAGGGCCTCACAAACTAGACAAAGGCTCACTGCTGGTCCAACAAACAAGGCTTGGACACCAGACTAGGAATCAGTTTCCTCCCTGTTACAACCGGGCACCTGGAATGGTGACAGAATGAACTTGCCCTGAATGGTCCAGACCTGGCTCCTAGACAGACCCTTTGAAAAGAAAGAGAGGAGTGAGCCCATGTGGGGAGATGAAGGATTCCCCTAGGGAAGCCAGCCACATGCAAACTCGGAATGCATCAGGACTCTACTCTTCTTCCCATAGACATACCAGTCAACTTGTGACTTACCTAGCCGGGCTCTGGAAGCTGATTAAGGAAATGAAAGCAATCCAAGTTTATTTCATTATGGTCAGACGCCAGCAAAATAAATCTAGATTATCAGTATGTATTTATACCCACAAAGAAAACAACTGCAAGGTATTTAATTATAATTTAGATGTATCATGGCAGTCCATGTTTTGTTTCGCCGTGCCTTTATTTGTTGGCATGCCGACATGACCATAGAAAATTCTAAGCTCCTGCCAGTCCTTCACTGAACCTCTTGTATTGTTAGGAAAAATAAAAATTAGCTGTACAGGGGAAAAAAACCAAACACTTTCATAAATAGCTTGCAAAGTAAGAACAGCGAAACCAGAGAAGAAAAGTGTCTCCTTAACCACACAAGCTCTTTGAAGCTTCTCTGCCTCCTCAAAGGCTCTTCGTCCCACCTCCAAGTTATTCTCTCAGAATTGCCCCTCTTTTAGGCCTTTTGCTTCCCAGCTAGAGTGAGTTTCTCCCCCTTTTCTACTTCTGGTGTGCCCTGTTCTTACTTAACTAATTATACTAGCAATGTGTTCTAATTGCTAAACAATCTGTCTCTCCTAATGGTCATGAACTCCTCAGAGGGCAACAGACTGCAAGAAATTGCCTTGCTTATGATGGTGCATCCACACCGAGACGTGCCATGCTGTCGTCAAAGAGAACAAGGAATCGTCAGGCATCAGAGATATGAAAACCAAAGCCTCAATGAGATACCACTGTATACCCGGGAGGATAGCCCTAGTCAAGAAGTCAGATAATAACAAATGTTGGCAAGAATGTGGAGAAATCAGAACTTTCATATATTACGAGTGAGATTGTAAAATGGTACAGCTGCTGTGAAAAACAGTCTGGCAGTTCCTCAAAAAAATTAAACATAAATGATCCAGCAATTCTAGTCCTAGGTATAAAGCCAAGAGAATTGAAAACATTTGTTCATACAAAAACTTGTACAAGAATATTCACAGCAGCATTATTCATAATAGCTAACGATGGGAAATGACACAAGGATCCATCACTGAAGAACGGAGCAACAAAAGGTGGGATAGCCATGCAATAGAATATTATTTGGTAATAAAATGAACTGAAGTGTTGATACATGATACAACATGGATGAACCTTGAAAACATTATAAGTGAAAGAAGCCAGTTGCAAAGAACTACACATTATATGATTCCATTTAAATGAAAAGTCCAGAGTAGGCAAAACTATAGAGACAGAAAATACTACATTGGTGGTTTCTTAGGGTTGGTGGAATTGAGAGGAATGGTAAGTGAGTGACTGCTAAAGGATATAGATAGGGCTTCTCTTGGGGGATGATGGAAATGTTCTAAAATGTATTGTGATGATGGTCACACAACTCTGTGAATATACTAAAAACCATTGAATTGAATAATGTAAATGAGTGAATTTCTAGTATGTGTATTATATCTCAATAAAGCTACTACTAAAAAAAAAATAATAAGAAAGAGCTCTTTAATACCGAAAAGGATGATTTCTAGGATATAAAGTTAATCCCCCAAAAAGGCAAAGTGCAAATTTATAATGTATGTGTGAGAAATGAAGCAAATAAAAATGCATGCATCAGATTATTTTTACAAAAAGAATCCCAAGAAGAATAAATCAGAAATTAATAATGTCCCCTACAGAGGGAGAGTAAGGAAGGGGTGGGAGGGGAAGCAGAGGTAGTGTCACTTCTCTGAGTAAACTTTTTTGTATGATTTTGACTTTTGGAACTATGCTAATGTTTTTATATATTTAAAAATTTAAATCGACAAGTTAGTCAGAAAGCTAAAATTGAGTACAAACAAAAACAAATATATTGAACTGTATATCAAATGGATAACTGTGTAGAGAGAAACTAATTTAGGACTGTTTATATATAAACATAATCTAAAGACAAAAAGAATTGCAAATACATTTTAAACTTTGCTCAGTAGGATTGTTACTGGCAGTGGTTTAAGTGTAAACATTCTCAGAGTATTTTACAAATACTGTAGGATAGAGCAAATGACTGAACTTATATTGAAGTTTTTGGAAACCAGAGCTTTTACTGTTGGAAAATGAATATGCAAACATGAAATGGGAAATGGAGGTGAAGAACCCCGTGCTACTGGACTGAAATCAGAGGAATAATTACAAAGTCATGATTTAAAATATAGAAGCATAGATTTACTATTTAGATTAGCTGAAAGGGTCTGGAAGCAATCACAACCCAGCAGCAACAAGCACACTTAGCACCCAGATCTTGGTTTCTAAATTCCATTTCCCACTAACAGGAACTAGAGCTTTTTGGGGAAAGTGGCTAATTCCAGCAGTGGGCCATGGAAAACACAGAATGGTTATCTTTTTCTGTAACGAAGAGTTCAAAGAATGATAAGGACATGGCGAAAGTTTCCAGAAGCCATCGTGAAGGGGTTCCCTCTTGCCAAATCAGAAACAATTTGAATACCAAAATAAATATCATTAGTAACAGATTATAGCATGTGAAATAAACTAGGAATCCATGAGCCCATACTGATATAAATAGATAGATCATGATAGATGGATAGATCCATAGATAGATAAATAGATAATAGATAGATAGATAGATAACCTCCTTACATTGCATGTCGGTTGAATGTGGCTAGAATGATGGAATTAGAAAATCTCTATTTGGCAACCATCACAGTAATAATAAATTCAGCCAAGAAATATCAGTGAATGTTAAAATTAGTAGGTGAATGTTTAATGAGGAGCAGAATACTTCCATGGCCTCAAAATAAACTCTCCATAAAATACTTGTTGAGTACAAAGCAAAAGAGAGTAACTATAGTAGAGAAACCTTGCAGCAAATACCACTTTAATTAAGAAATGAAGGTTAACGTTACCATGATAGGAAAAATTAAAATTGCATGTCACCTCATAGGATACACTGAGGACACACCACACCACTTCTGAGATATCCCTCCCAAAATATAAGACCCGAATCTAATCACAAGGAAGCATAAGGCAAAGCGAAATTCAGGGACATTCTACAAAATAAATAACTGACTTTCAAGAGTATCAAGGTCATAAAAGTCAAGGAAATATAAACACATACGGCAATGAAACGCAATACATATTCCTGGATTGGATCCTTCTGTTACAAAAGACTTTCATGGAACATTTGGAAAAACATGAATTGGGTCTATATTAGATGATAGTAATTATCAATGTTAATTTCCTGATTTTAAAGGTTGCATTGTGGTTATGTAGGAGAATGTTCTTGTTTAAAGGAATTCTAAAATATTCAGCGGTAATGGACATTATGTCAGCAACTTTTCCTCAGATGGTACAGTGAGCAAGAACCCTTTGTTCTATCTTTGCACTTTTTCTGTGAGTTTAAATTTATTTCAAAAATGAAAAAAGAAAGATTCCATGAATCCACAGACATAAATAAAAGAATAGGAGGAGAAAGAAAATTCTAATTCAGAGAGAAGAATGCCAACTGAATAATGTCTGAGGAACAATAGAGTTTTTAAACCATATTCAATCACCACATTATTAATTGATTCAGGCAAGAATCATCAATAGAGGCTAAAATTATTGGGCAAAAATTTGTTGGGGACTAGAATACCTATACAGACTTAAAGCATCTTCTTACAAATACTTATTAATTATAAAAAAAGAAATGATACTTTTACCAATATGTGGTAGATATTACTTTAGCCAACTGACCAAAATTAATGTCACCCAACATCTATGAACCAACATCAAATGATTCCTGCTGTGATGCACTGAAGAAGACACACGCCATTTACGTCATATTCCTGCCGAGTGCCTATAATCACAGTGAAGTCATAAAAAGGCACTCAGACAAACCTAAAGTGAGGGACGTTCAATAGAACAATAGACAAACACTCTTAAAATGTTAACGTCATGAAAAACAGTGCAAGGCTGACAGATCATTGTAGATTAAAGGAGACTAAAGAGACATGACAACTAAATGCAATGTGTAGTCCTGGGTTAAATCCTCGATTGGTGAGGAAAAGTATTGTTACATTCAATATTGAGACAGTCAGTGAAATTTGACTATAGGCCCTATATTAGATAATAATATTGGATCAATGTTAAATTATTTGAGTTTGATAATAAGAGACTGTCCTAATTGTAAGGAAATCACATTAACAAGAAACGGTCTTGATCTCTTCAACTTACTCTCTTCAACTGAAATGCTAAATTTTAAAAAAAGAATGTGCATATGTGTGTATGAGTGTGTATGAGTGTGTGTGTGTGTGTGCAAATGTATCAAATTGCTAATAAAAGGCGAAGTTTTCAAAATTTTAATCTATAAAGAAATTACCTCACTCAACTCTGTATCTCCAGCACTTTCTAGCACAACCTCTGGAGCATAGTAGATGCTCACTACATGTTTATTAAATGCTTAAATTAAATAACAAAATCCAATCAGGACTCTTTGAACTGCAAATGATAAGATATACAGATCAAATTGCATATGTGACAAAGGAAGTCAGTACCTTTCATTGTAAAGTCAAAGGGCACACTCGCTTCAGGCATAGTTGGATCCAGGGGTTCAATCTACGTTATCAGGACCTGGACTAGACTCCTCTCCTCTCCTCTACTCCCTTACTTTTTGTCTAAATGTTCTACACACTTCCACTAATAAAAACATCATCGAACTGGCTTGAGTGGTTTGAAAGGATGAAAAAAGCTAATGGGCAGATCTGAGACTTGTGACCTTAACGCAAACCATGTGGAGTAAGAGTTTAATTTAAAGTTTAGTTCTCTAAGGACAATCAGGGTGTTGTTCCAGAAGAAGGGGAATTGGATGCTGGGCCAGCAAAGCCACAGATGTCCACTTCTGAATCACTGTGTAAACTAAGACATAAGAAACCAGACACTCCCATTGCTCTTCTGAGCTATCCTGGGTCAGGGCCAAAGGCTTGATCAAAACTGGACCATCACTAGCTCCCAGGCTAGACCTGCTCTTCATTTAATTTCATGCTCCAAGGAAGCCCTGGGGGGAGAATGTTCTCAGATGTGATCTATAGGCCTCGTGGAGTGAGCAGCCTGAAGTCTTTCAAAGCACAAAGTCATGTGGTGTTAGAACAGCATTACTGAGAAGAAAAGTTCAGACAAGTTCTCCCTTCTGCCCTTGTCCTCTGTGATTAGCTTTTCCATGAGCCTCCTGGTAAGAAACTGATAGACACCACAAAGTCCCCAGAGTGAATCCCTAAAATCCAAGCTATTTTGTCATCGAGGTTAATTAACCTATGCTTCGAAATAAAATGTTGTAATTTGAAAGTCAAAGTAAAGAAAGTTCCTTCTCTTTTTCAAAGAACAGTGATGAGAAAGGATTACTTACTCAAATGTGCTCCATTCCATTGGGTATGATACAATCGATTTAATCAATCAAACAGTGGAAATTTTAGAAACTTGGTTCAAGGTCACCTGGGAAAGAGAAGCGAGATTCCAAGTAGAAAATATGGTCCCTGTACTGAAAAAGCTCTCTTTGTAAGTCAAGGGGAGAATTTACACCCTGGAGATATTCACTAAGGATCTGTGATAGTCCTTAGTTGTCAGAGGTGTGGTCAAACTTGAGTTCCCTGCAAGTTCTGTGGATTCGAAGGCAAGGAAAGATCAAGGAAAATAAGGCTTTGGGCTGGACATGGGTGAGCTTGTTGCCTTTCTAGTCGCAGCTATGTCCCATGACTAGAACAGTGTCTGGCATCTCATAAGCATCAATCAACATGTGTTAAATGAAAGAATGGGCTGAGGAAGTCCGGAAAGGCCTTCAGAGAACGTTGGAGGGAAGTGCACGCTGAGTAAGACTTAATGAGGAGGGACGGTGGCAGGGGAGGAGCTTGAGGGAGGATGGGGACACACTCCAGGCCTGAAAAGACCTGGGGTAGCTGGCAGGATGGGGCAAAGCCAGGCACATTGGAACGAACAATTCATGCTGGTGCCGAAGGGGAGCGTAGTGAGCAGCAGATGGTACAGAGTAATGAGCTGTGTAAGGCAGTGGTCACACATCAGCAGCCCGCGGGCTAAATAAGCTGGCAGATGTGTTTCATTCGACCTCCCCAATGTCTTAAAAATTGGGAAATCATATATAGCACCCAGATTTCTGGCTTCTCTTGAAAAGTCAGAAGACCTGGCAACACTGAGCCCACACTCTCACATGGTGACAACTGGCTAGAGAGGACCAGCCTTACAGAGAGCACTTCCTCTTCAGTTCACCACAGCCCTGCCACTCCCGATTTGCCCCGCCAAGTCTCTCATTCACATGACCTGAGGGATCTAGAGGCATCGCATCATTGGAGCTTGTGACAAGTAGAAGTGAACTGTGAATTCCCCCCAGTGACCTCTGAAAACCCACGTCGTGCCTTCTTCCTCTGCACCTTTCTCTTTGCATCTTTTTGCTTGCAGTCTGTCCTCAGCACCATTTTAAGTGGAAATTAAACAACAACAAAAAAGTTTTAAAGAAGTAAAAAGGTCTCAGAAGTTTGGCAAATAGAAGCGTATGCTTGAAAACTATAAAATAAAGAGGTAGAAACAAATGTTTTACTACAATGCGTCTCAAAGAATTCCCGGAGTCCTGCCTTAATTAGGAGACTTTAGAAGCCAAGGCCATTGCTTATTCCCACTCCCTTCCCTTCACCCCCACCCGAAATGTCCTAGGACAACAGTGGCTCTAAGGACATCGGTATGAATATTTTTGCCATCTTCCCTCTCTAGTATTTTCAGAAACTTAACACATGCTGGATGTGGCAGGTGTGATTCTAATTTTAATATGGGTGGGAGTCCGCCTAGCCAACTATTCCAGAAGGGCTTTGGGAATTGTATTGTGTTGCCTGAACAACAGCCCATTTGGGCGCAAGTCCATAGAGGGTGGGCCTCCTTCTAGTCAGTTAAACCCCTGCGAGCTATGAATGATTAAAAAAGAAAAAAAAGTTAGCACCTGTTCCAGCTTTGGCAAGAATCCTAAAATAGAGCAACCATTTCTCATGAAAGCTGAACTTCAGTATTTGCAGCTGCTAGCTTCTTTATCGAAAACCAATTTCTATTATATAACGTACATACATTGGACGGCCTTTCCCCTTTCCCATTCACTACTTTTCTTCCTGATCAAAGGAATTTTTTGTGTAGCTTTGGAGCCAATGGGGAAAGTTTTTCTTTTTCTTTTTTTTCTATCAAAACCACTGACGCACTAAAAAGAAGGAATCCACTTACAATTTTTTTTTAAGTTGTCCACTTTTAAAAGAAAGCATAGAATTTACTATTCTTTGTTTTTGTTTTCTTTTCTCGGGCAACCCGCAAGAGAATGAAGAAAAAGATAAACACAGGAACATGAAACTTTATCCAGTAAATACAACAATCCATAAAACAGCCTACCTTTAATATAATAATATACATGGAGAAGACAGGGAAAATGGATGGCAGGAAGAGGATGAGAGAAGGAAAGAGAAATAGAGAGGTAACGAAGGAACAAGTGTACTGAAGATGGAAAGGGAAAAGCCGAAAGCCGACTCCTTGTTCAGACCACTCCCCAGACTCCCAACAACCGTAGTTCCCAAACTTGTCCTACATCCTGACTGTGCAAATGCCACACCTCCTCGGCCTGGCTCCATTAGCCTCCAGCACCTCCAGTCCATTCAGTTTGTTCCCGATGCCGTGGTTCCAACCCCAGGCCACCCTGAGAAAACCAGCCACAGGATTTTCTTTCCCCAAACATGCCTCAATTCCCTTAAGAATATGGGCACACTCAGGTGAATACTGTTTCTACAGCACTATTGTTTACCTTAATTATCTAGATCTCGTTGTAGAGTGTGTGTGGGGACAAAGCCCCGGAGAGCAGTTTCCAGGCTCTCCGCCTCACGTGGAGGGGTGCTAGCTCGGGTAGTAGATGGCCATCAGCTGTGGCTAGTTGACTGTCAGCTGTAGCCGGTTAGCCAATTGGCCACTGATATAACTGCCGTGGCTGCGCTGGGAAATGGAGTCTAGTGGAGTCGGTCGGTTGGCAGAAAAGCAGACAGCAGGTCACAAGTCGTGTGAATTCAGCCTCCAGTGAGACTATAGTGGTATGACTCCCCTACCTATGGCGCCCTGGGTGTTTCTTTTTGGCCTAGCCACATGCTGCGTTCTTATGTGGGGAACGGGAGCTGAGACCCCGCAGGCCGCCCCACACAACACATGGCGCAGCGAGCAGGGTCTCCTGCATGACAGTGTGCCTGATTTTATTGGTTGCTTTTTGATAGCTCATTTTTAGGAGCTGTGTAAAAGTACAGACGCGTACCTCGTACTTTATAAATTCATCCATTCAACTAGCATTTCCTTATTTCCTGTTGAATGCCATCTGAGAAATAGAGAATGACTGACTAAGGGGGGTATTTGTCACCTCCTACCACATAATTCTCTAGTACTCAGACCACAGGCCATTCGGTCAAAATACCTTGTATGCAGCCCTATGATTTCTTATTTAAGGAAACGCACAGGTTGTCAAGAGTGAAGTTGGCTAAGCAGAGTAAAAAATCTTAGAGGAAAAAAATCTATTCCTTAAACTTTATCCGCAGAAATAGAATGCTTTAGAATGTATTTTTAAAAATAGTTTGATTTGAAATGTAGAGGAAGAAAAAATACTAGAAATTAGTTGTGAAAAACAATAAGAAATTATAAGCGATCAATAAAGTAAATAAACCTCATCACTTCCTTCCTCCCACTGGTCCTTCTTGCCTTCATTGATTCTGCAGCGGCTCTTGGTAAAAACACCTAAAGATAGAGAAGTTAAAAACACATAAATAGATTCTAAAGTCTGTGAACTCAGTAACTTCCTCACTCTATCCTTTAATTTAGGAAGGGACTCACAAGTCGACTTCTATTCTCATCTCAAGCAATGGCCTTCCAGTTATATTAGATATAACCTTCCCGTTTTATCAGATAATCCTTTTATGGCCCTGCATTCTTATTGTCAAATACAATTGCTGGTTAATCTGATGGCTGCCTCCTCTCATAAATAAAGTTTTTATGAAACGAGATGGAATTGTGTTAGATCTAGCCTGAGCTCCAAGCTCTGCCCTAGCCCCTGGTTCCCACAATGAAGACAGGGCAATGCTCTCAGCAGACCTGCTGGAGGGAGACCTCTACCCTGGTTCCATTTATGTTCTTAACTTTACGCCCAGAAGCAAAGCCAGAAGTTCCTTAGAATACTATTGTTAAATCAGCTAATTTTCTGACCTATTTTAAGAGTGGCAGAGTGATTTGTCTAAAAATCATGTCATGCCTCCGCCCCAAAGCCTCCAGTGGTTGCCCATCTCACTCAGAAAAAAGCCACAGTTCTTCAGGGGCCAACAAGTCACCCCAACAAATCCCCCCTCAGTCCTGTTAACTCTCTAACCTCTTCTTCGACCACATCCCTCTTGCTACTCCACCAGCCATGATCTTGCTTTTTCTCTGACACGTCAACCTTGTGTTGACCACAGGGCCTTTGCATTTGCTGTGCCCACTGCCTGGAATGCCCTTCCCATCAAATATCCAGAGAGTCACTCCCTAATTCTTTGAGGTCTCTGCTCAAATGTCACATTATCAGCAAGACCTTTCTTGACCACCCCTCCTAAACAGCAGCAGCCCACTCCTGCCCCAGTACTCCCTATCCAGTTTTTAAACAGCTTGAGAAATAAATTTGCATACCCTGCAATTCACCCATTTAAAGTGTACAATCCATTGACTTTTAGTGTATTTAGAGAACTGTGCATCTACCGTGCTTCCCAAAAATAAGACCGAGCCGGACAACCAGCTCTAATGGAGCAAAAATTAATATGGGACCCAGTCTTATTTTACTATAATATAAAACCAGGTATAATATAATATATTATATTATATTATATTATATTATATTATATTATATTATATTATATTATAATATAATATATAATACTGGGTCTTATATTAATTTTTGCTCCGAAAGATGCATTAGAGCTGATTGTCTGGCTTGGTCTTATTTTCAGGGAAACACGGTATCTCCACTATCAATTCCAGAACATATTCATCACCCCCAAAAGAAATTCTGTACCCTTTAGTCATCACTCCCCAGTCACCCCAACCTCCCAGCCCCAGGGAACCACCAACCTACTTTCTATATATTTGTCAATTATGGACTTTTCATGTGAATGGAAAATGGAAAATACATGTTGTAGTCCTTTGTAACTGGCTTCTTAGCATAATGTTGTACCATGTCTCAGCACGTCACATCTTTGTATTGCCAGATAATATTCCATTGTATGGATAGACCACGTTTTATTGCTCTTCTTCAGTTGATGGATATTTGGCTTATTTCTTGGTTATGATGAGTACTGTTGTTAAGAACGTTTGTATGCGAGTTTTTGTGTGGAACTATGTTATCATCTCTCTCGAGTATACACCGAGGAGTGGGTCCCCATCATTTTTATCTTTTATTTGGGCACTTATTGCCACATGATATATTGTATATTTACTTTCTTTTTTCTTGCCTGTCCTTCTCCCACTAGAATAGAAGTTCCCTGGAAGCATGATTTTGGTCTGTTTTGTTCACTTCTTAGAACAGTGTCTGGCCCATAGTAGCATGCAACATATATACGTTGTATGAATGAAAGAAGGCTAAAATTATCAGGGCAAACTCAGGGGGGGGAGCCTCTGAAGTCAGTAAGCTGATTGTGTATGCATTAAAAGTCAATTCATGGGAAGAGGTTTGGAATGACAACTTGCGGAGAAGTAAGGAAATCTACAGAGTTGCCACCAGCCTGTGCCTTAGTCAAGTGACCTCTCTTTGGCCTCATTTTCTCCCCTTGTAAAAGGTCAGAATTAAACCAGTGTTCCTGGCTCCTTCCATCTGCATATTCTGTAATCTAATATAAAAATTGACAAGTGACTTGATTTGCTCATACAAATATTTATCTTTCATTCATTCATTCATTCAACAGATATTTATTTAGTGCTTTCAGGTGTCTTATTTGGCATATCGACATTTACAATCCTATTTGGATAATACTTATACCCTTGCTGGCTTAAATTTCTTTCCTTTCCTTCTGTTTATTTTTTTGTTTCAACAAATACAGCTGAGTTGGGCTTTAAAAAATGAAAAACATCTCTTAATTATTTTAAGTTTCTTAGACGTAGGCAGAAACTGGCAGACGAAAAAAAAAATCAATGTCAATATAATGAGTTTATTATTTCTTATTTTTGTGCCTTCCAGTTTCACACAAATACAAAATGCATCCATTATCAGAAACAGAGAGGGGGTGGGTGGAAAAAAAGACACTGTCAGACTTAAGGGCTGTGGCTTTTGCTGTATGGAACTACCACCTGTCTACTACATTCTGAGCACTCACCATCAGCAGTTCCTATCTCTTCTTGAGCTTTTCTTAGTTTTCATAGGCTGAAGCATTTTCTACTCCTATTAATATTGTGTTAATGGGCAAGGCACACACTTTGTCTCTCGGTTTCCTCCTTAGTAAGATAATGGGTTTACAGCTTAGACGGCAGTCTCTTCCAGGTTGGACTTGACCATCTGTAGAAGTAGAGCAATCCAAGTAGACGAGAAGCCAAAGGAATAAGAGGTCCTATTGTACAACGGCCTTGTTTATGCTGGAGAGATATGCTTGCAAAATCACTGGCTATGTTCCTGGACCAAATAGCTCAAAATGTACTTTGTCAGGCCTATTTTCTATGATTAAGTCCCAGGGACCATTTTACATCATCTGCCTACTGCATACTTTTAAGAAAGCATGTTGGGAGAGTAAAGCAGACCTGAGGAGTAACCCACAAATGCTTCATTCAGATGTCTGTTTGCCTATGACGTGTCAGCCTGCAAGCAGGAGGCAGTTTGCATTTTCTCATCCAGTCTGCACTGAGTCTCCATGAGATAGATATCACTGGTGTGCTCTGTTTTATTAGGTTGGTGCAAAAGTACTGCGGTTCAAGAGGTTTAAAAAAATAATAATTGCAGAAACCGCAATTACTTTTGCACCAACCTATAAACGAGGAAAGTGAGGCTCTGAGATGTGAATAACCTCCAATACATATTGCACACTTTATGTAATAGAGTCTGTGGGCCCTGGAAGACCTGACACTCTTTTCCCCCTGTAAAAACCACTCCAATGACATCTTTTACATTCATGATGGCTCTAGAATGTTATCTTTGCATACGAAGTGTGCAAAATGTATTGGAGCTACTAGATGCCAATAACTACAATTTCTTTCAGAACCAAGCAAGAGGATATTTTAACCTCCTGGAACTGGAGAATTTTGTGGAAAATTGAAAATTCTGACTAAATTCCTTTATTTTCAATGACCAAATACAAATCATAGGGCACCTCTTTAAAGGAAGAAAAACTCTAGTGAACTTTCTAAGATCTGAGATGCTTGTTCTCAGATTCATGTGAATGAATTATTCACATTTTAATGGGGGGCACTAAATAGTAAATAAATGGTCCCCCTCCCCACCCATCAGAAGTAATTAATAGATAGTTCCCCTAATACAAAGTCAGTAAGTAGATGATGAGGGCACTGCATGTTACCTCAATTCCCCAAAACTGTTTCCTCATTTGCATAATGTGAGAGGTGTATGGGAAGATGCGTAATCTAGGTCTACTTTACAGCCCTTTAATGCCATCCTGGGATGTAAGTCACCGTTTAAAAATAATTCTGTAAAAATCATAAGAAAGAAAAGTTGGCTATAAACTAGTTGTATCTGTTAGTCACAAACAATAGAATCAGCTCTTAATACTGCAAAAAACATAATCAAGGAACTCTGGGAATTTAAGAAAAAGCTATAGAATGAAGCTTAGAAAAGGGCAGGAACTAGGGAGTTCAGAGGCTGTAGGTGTTAGAAACAAAAACCATTAGCTTCAAGATAAGCAGGTTTGACTACGTGGGGCCATTACATAGTTTTTGCTGTCCTGCTTCATTCAAGTTTCAGAGAGACAGCATCCGAGTGATTTAGTTTGAGACGTCGGCCCATGCCTTGGCCAGGGGAGATACACATCATATGCATGATAGAGCTGTGCTATTTCTGATTGGAGGTGAGCACAGATTCTCCCAAGCAAAAGTTGGGTGCTGCTACCAGAAGAAGGGCGTGGAGGCTGGGCAGGCAAAAACAACAGATGTTCACGAACCTGATGTCAGGAATTTGGCCTCTCCATCTCCTTGGAGGGATCTATGACATGGGTTTGAGGCTAAGGACAGATACAAACCATGAATAGACATGAGGATAAACCCTGGATTAAGCCTGTGGCCCAGGCCAGGAAGGGGCAGGCTGGAGCCAGGGAAGGCAGATGACAGGACCGGGCACTTGGAGCTCTGAGGGCTGAGCAGCTGTATTTCCTGATATGCACTTCATCCAGCCGCCAGCCCCGAGAATGCACCACATGGTCAGTGGAATGGAATGTGGGGCAGACACCAGCCCCTCCGAAGCACACAGAAACCTGATACAATGGCTTCAGCCGAGTGCACGTCCAGGCATTTTCTCTCATTTAATGCCAATTCTTTGCGATGTGCAACAGAACAAAAATGGTCAGACCAGGTCAAAGGGTCAGACCGGCCAAGCCAGAGTATACAAGCCCAAACTGCACATTTGGGTGAGATGAGGGACGTTAGCTGAGGCTGGGAGAAACTGTCCCATTCCCTTTCTTAGGCTGAGGTTCTCCTAGCTAGCGCAGAAAGGGGTCCTAGTTTGGGTGGGAAGCTGCTGGTACCAAAAAGGGTAGAGGAGACTACGGCAATAGATGCATGGGTTGCAGGAGCCAAGGACGAGAGCCAAAGGAGGAATATCAGCAGCCAAATCCAAGAGGTCAACTTGAGACTGTGGTCAAGACGGAGGCAACATACCAGAATCTGAGTTCAGAAGTAGATCTGGAAACACAGTGGGAAGTGGGATTGTTTAAGAAAGTTCAAGATATAGACTGCAGAGCCCCAGGGAACCAAAGCCTTATTCTCACTGGGTACTAGTTACATGGCAGGAGGCTCGACAACCAATCAGACCATTTAATAATATAGAGCTGGGCTGGAAGAAAATGGGCAAATACTATAGGTGGACATAGGCACCTAGTCCAGAGTAGGCAGAAACTGGAGATCTCAAGGCTGGAACCCAGAGTCCCACAGGTTAGAGAGCCAGCCCGGTGGGCACGAGCCAGTAAGACAGACCTCCGCAACCAATGATCCCCTCCAACTGAAGACACCAGGTCCTCGGACTTGTTGTTGATGTTAATTAAATGTGAGCCGTCACCTAATTGGGCAAGTACAGATACTTAAAAAGAGGCACTGTTTCTGTAAGAGAGTGCTTCCCCACCATGGCTGCACACTGGAGTCACCTGGAACCTTCTGAATAAGCTGATGCCTAGTATCCACCATGAGAGACTTGAGTTTAGTTAGTCAGGGGGCACAGCCTGGACTTGAGGAGTTTTAAAAGCTCCCCGGGTGATTCCAATATGCAGTTAGGACTGAGAACTGCTATCCTACAGCATGAAGTCCCAACCAACATTCCTCAGAATGTGTATCAGATGAGAGCATATAGGTGATAGACAGATAGATAGATATAGAGATAGATAGACAGACAGATAGAGATACTGAGAAAAAAGTCCATCTAGGAATTATTGCTATAACTATCTGTTTAGTGGCAAACTGTTTTCCAAAGTGGTTGTACCATTTTATATTCCTACCAGCAATATACCCCAGCTGGTCCATATCTTGCTGATGATTAAATTTAAATGTTTTTTTTATTTTTTTATTTTAGTCATTGCAGTTGATGTGAAGTGGTATCGTATTATGGTTTTAATTTGCATTTCCTTGATGAGTGACGATGTCAAGGACCTTTTCATGTACTTACTGACCATTGATATATCTGTGAAGTGTTCCTTCAAGTCTTTTTCCTAACCTTTTGTTTTGTCTTTTAAAATGTTTATCTTTTTATTATTGATTTGTAGGAGTTATTTATATATTTTGGATATGAGTACTTTGTCAGATATATGTATTGTGAATATTTTCTTCCATGCTGTGAATTAATTACCTTTTTACTTTCTCAAAATTATTTCTCAAAACAAAAACAAAAACAAAAACCTGTGTCTTTTGCTTAGTTGATGTTTTTAATTTTGTTAAAGTCAAACGTGGCAATTTTTTGATGTCCTGCTAAGAAATCTTTGCCTACCTCAAGGTCATGAAAATGTTTTCCTAGGTTCTCTTCTGGAAGCTTTATAGTTTCAGTTTCCATGTTTAAGTCGATTACCCATCAAAAATTGATTTTTTTATATTATGTGATTGTTTAACCCAGAATTCTCCAAATATTTTTGGCCATGAAATCAATTTCTCTACATAGCACCTATGTATATCCCAAGGAACTAATAGCCCAAACACAGTGAGAAACAGATGTTTCCCTAGAATAATCACTATAACTGCCCAAACTGATAAACATGTCTGGATACCATCAAATCCATTTATTATAATTAGGACAAAATGAACAAGACACAAAAGTCAGTAAGTTAAAATGAAGTTGTAGTAGATTCAATGAGGTTGTAATATACTTTGACATACCTACGATATAACTGTTTTCAATTAGGATTAAAACTAAATATTCAAAACGTGGAAAACTATCAAACGTCAGCTCACCTTTCTACCAACAAACTAGCTTCTGATCAGTAACTCAGATGCTCTCTGTGAGTCCTCGGGAACAAGGACCATGTCTCATTCATCTCGTTTTCTCTGAGCTCCCAAAACAGTTCTGGACATATATTAAACACTCAATAAATATTTTTCACTTGAAATAATATACTTACAGGGTATACAACAAATGTTAAGTTGTTCTTTGGGTGGCTTGTACAGTTTCATTTTTTTCTTCATTTTTTTAATCTTCATTTTTGTATTTTTCAACAGTGAACATGAATTACTTTTAAATTAAAAAATCTACACATTTAAAAATACTCATTGGAAAGGACTATTAAGTCTTCATTAGGAGCAAAAAAGGAAAAAAATCTCATCATTGCTTAAATATTTCCCAATTTTAACATTAATACTAAGACATCAAAGGTTCTGTTTGAGTTTAAGAAAGTAATGACTGATGGGACTAAGTGACTGTCAGCAATTCGGTATGTTTTGCAAATGCTTACAGCAGCAACAGCAAATAAGGAAATACATAACTGAATGCTTTACAACACGGGCCTGAAGTACTGATTACTGTTAAATGAGAACATTTGAACATTTGGTCTGCTGCTTCAATATTTCATTTACCTTCAAATATTCAGCTTCTAAGTTGATAATTACAGAAAATTAATAGAGGTATCACATTAAGATTCCTTTACCTCAAGGAATTCGTAAAAAAAAAAAAAAGAAGAAGCTGAGTTGTGTTTTGGTGTTTTTAGTAATCTGTAGTGACTCCAAACAAGCATAACCAAATCATGGGTCAGAGTATTCATCATGTTTAATCTGTCGCTGGAACAGCTGTATCTTGTAAACTATTTCAAATACTGTTAGAGTTGTGTTTGCCTTTTTTTAAAAGACACTTCATACTCTTCTTGCATTTACTCAAAACCCTGCACTGACAGACAATGGAAACTAGAGAGAGTGCTCTCGTAAAACCCTGGGTAGTAAGGCTGTTAGGATGCAGGACAACTCATCACCAGAAACCCAAACTTTACAGCCACATGTGAGGGCTTTCGTTTCGCCTCAGAATGTTAAACAGTTTTCCCTACTTCTTTTCTTATTAACGAAGCACACTTTTCAAACTAAAAGAAAAAAAAAGTGATAGAGAATGTGATAAACTGATATGTATTTATCCCTTTGATCTATTTTGTAGAATGTGCGGTAAAGCATTGTTGGAATACCTAAGTGATTGCTGTTTACTATTATTTTTTATTAACATGCAAAATGACAAGAGAGCATACGTTTGGATTTGAAAGGAGTATTGCAGATGACAGACTTCAGTAATTGCTCCAGCAGACTATACAGAAGGATTGGTTTTACAGCAAGAAACTCGGGGTAACCTGGCTAAATATCTCATTCATGTGACTGAGGGGGTTGGAGGTAGGATGGTTGGGATCTGCTTAGCAGTGGGGGAGACTGTGTCTTAGCTGGTTTGGGTTTCATTTCTTACTCGGAGTCTCAGACTATACAGAACAGCCTCCTCATGTGTCGTGTTCCACTGTGGAATTTGTGGTTCTGTCCCTCAGATGAAGGAGATCTTAAAATGGCAAGGACAGCAGCAGTCCTAGACTCAGCCATTTAAAAGGAGCTGGCTGGCTCACACTGCTAGATGCGAGAGACAAGATAACGTTCTTGTCAAAAGACCAGCCAGGATTCTTTCAAATTTCATTTTCACAAATGCCCTGCCTTTAGTCAGCAGTTCCTACTTTCATCCAAGGGAGTGGGTGCTAGAAAGCAGAGGAGTAGGAAAAACTGAGACTGCTAAGGACCTGGAGAGTGAGGAGGGCTTTGACACCAACTGTAACTTCTTTGGATCCCAGCTGAGTTCTCATTTGGTTCAACAAATGGACCTGAGCTATCAGCATCTTTTCCATGTTCTTTTGAATACTTTTTCAATGATGGAATATTTATGCTTTCAGTGGTGACATCTAAATTTTGGAAATAACTAAGCCCATTCAATTCTAATCAAGTGAGGCCAATAATAACTTACATTTGGACAGTGTGTTTCATTTCACAAGGCATTATAACAATGCCTTGTTTCATATCATCTTCA